>NC_142363.1:604296-809296 GCF_059441175.1 Urocampus carinirostris | reverse complement strand
CTGCCTGCCAGTCCGACTCCGCTGCCTGCCGGGCCGACTCCGCTGCCTGCCGGGCCGACTCCGCTGCCTGCCGGGCCGACTCCGCTGCCTGCCGGGCCGACTCCGCTGCCTGCCAGTCCGACTCCGCTGCCTGCCAGTCCGACTCCGCTGCCTGCCAGTCCGACTCCGCTGCTCCTGTTTTGCCGGTTCTGATTTTGACTCTCTCCTGTTTTGCTGGTTCTGATTTTGACTCTCTCCTGTTTTGCCGGTTCTGATTTTGACTCTCTCCTGTTTTGCCGTTTCTGATTTTGACTCTCTCCTGTTTTGCCGGTTCTGATTTTGACTCTCTCCTGTTTTGCCGGTCCTGATTTTGACTCTCGCCTGTTTTTGCCAATTTTGACTGTCCTCTGTGTTTGCCGGTTCTGAACCCCTGTCTGTCCTCTGTGTTTGCCGGTTCTGAATCCCTGTCTGTCCTCTGTGTTTGCCGGTTCTGATTCCCTGTCTGTCCTCTGTGTTTGCCGGTTCTGATTCCCTGTCTGTCCTCTGTGTTTGCCGGTTCTGATTCCTTGTCTGTCCTCTGTGTTTGCCGGTTCTGATTCCCTGTCTGTCCTCTGTGTTTGCCGGTTCTGATTCCCTGTCTGTCCTCTGTGTTTGCCGGTTCTGATTCCCTGTCTGTCCTCTGTGTTTGCCGGTTCTGATTCCCTGTCTGTCCTCTGTGTTTGCCGGTTCTGATTTCCTGTCTGTCCTCTGTGTTTGCCGGTTCTGATTCCCTGTCTGTCCTCGTGTTTGCCGGTTCTGATTCCCTGTCTGTCCTCGTGTTTGCCGGTTCTGATTCCCTGTCTGTCCTCGTGTTCGCCGGTTCTGATTCTCTGTCTGTCCTCGTGTTTGCCGGTCCAGTTTGCCTGCCGCCCCCCCCAACCCTGCCGAGCGTCGAACCATTCCGGGGCGTGAGGTAGTATTTTTTTTTTTTTCCTTTTTTGGGGACCTCAGGAGCTGTCCCTTAAAGGGGGGGCTCTGTCACGGTCGCCATGGCTACCAGTCTGCCGCGCCCCCGAACTCAGCTGCAGCAGATCAGCTGATTGCTGGTCTGCTATTTAAGGCTGGATTTTGGGTTTGGCGGGCGCTGGCTCATTACACAATCCCAGGTCTGTTATGCCTTGTCCTGTTTTAGGTTTAAACATTTTCCGTCTGTTATGCCTTGTCCTGTTGAGTTTGTGCCGGAGGAACTCTGTATTGTTCTGTTTTGGTCCCGGAGTATTGGGCGACTTTTATTTTGTTAAATAAAACTTATGATTGTCAACGCATATGAGTTCTCCCTTCCTGCCTCCGTTCTGGTCCGGTCACCCCTTCCACTCCACCACGCCACGTGACATATTTTAACTTATTGATCAGTACACTTGAAATGTTAATGTTCATACGTGCCACCGAGTTTTCAGATTTGCAATGATTTTTTGTTCCGAAAGCTTTAGCAACAAATATGCCTTTTTTTGCACTTTGTAAAAAAAGGGAAATATTTGCAGGTGTATACCATACATTTGTGGCCCTGTGGTGAGGGGTTCTCTCCTTGTGAGAGGTAAGAGAATTCTCCCACCATGGTCCGCTGTGTGTCGTAAGAGGCGGCTGAAGTGGAGGGAGCGAGGGGACTGGGGATTGTCTCCTCTCTATCTCTACTCCCTAAGAGACAGCAAGGCAAAGAAAGGGGGGCGGGAGACCGAAAGGTCTCGCAAACCCTAGTTATAGGGTCATTAAATGTGAGAGAATGTGGAAGTAAAGCGACTGAGTGGAGGAAAGAGGAGATTGGAAGGATGATGACTAAAAGGAAGGTTGATGTGTTAGCCTTGAGTATAACAAAGATGAAAGGAAAGGGTGAATTACAGCTTGGAGGTATGTATGGTAGAAGATCTGGAGATACGGGTGGACATGCTAGAGAAAGAGTGGCTGTGCTTGTGAGTGAGAAAGCAAAAGAAAAACTGGTGGAGTGGAAAGAGATATCTTCCAGATTGATGTGGGTGAGGTTGAAGTCGGGTGTAGAAGTATGGATGTTTATAAGTGCTTATGGACCTGGTTCAGATAGAAGCGCTGAGGACTTGTCCGAATGTGTGGCAAGTGCGAAAGAAGGGTGGAAAGTGGTAATACTAGGTGACCTGAATGCTAGAGTGGGTGATGAAACGGTTGAAAATGTGATTGGTAGATATGGAGTACCAGGAAGAAATGAGAGTGGGAAGAAATGGATTGAGTTATGTGTGGAAAATGAGTTGGTGATTGGAAATACATTGTTTAAAAAGAGGGACGTGAATAAGTATACCTTTGTCAGAGTGGATAGTGGCAAGATGGTGGACAGAGCACTGATGGATTATGTAGTGGTTAAGAAAGGGATGTTAAGTAGATTGTTGGATGTGCATGTTTACAGAGGTGAAATGAGTGGTATGTCTGATCATTTTTATGTGGAAAGAAAACTGAGAATAGATGGATCGTGGAGGGCTAGTTATAAGAAGAGTGTGAGGGAAGAGGTGAAAATGTCAGAGTTGAATAAGGCAGAAAAGGAAAGAGAGTTTAAAGAGGGGATAAGGGAAGAGTATGAACGGGTTATTAGAAGAGAAATGGAGAGTGTAAATTGAATGGAAGTGGTTTAAAGAGGCAGTGTTGAGGAGTGCAAAGTGTGTGGAATGAGAAAAGTTGGTCGAGGTATTAGGAAAGGAAGTGAATGGTGAAATGATAAGGTATCAGACTGTGACAGTAAAGAGACGTGCCTTTGAGGAGTGGCTGCAAGATAAGAGTGGCGATGCGTATGAAAGATATAAAGTGAAGAAAAGGTTGGTAAAAGCGGCAGTGGAAGCAGCGAAAAGGAAAGCAAATGATGAATGGTGTCGAAAGATAGGAGTGAACTTTGAGGAAAGGAGAAAAGTGTTCTAGAAAGAAGTGAAAAGAGTAAGAAACAGTGAGTCTGGAAAGGAAGAGAAAGTGAAAGATAAGGATGGTAGATTGCTGTTTAGCGGTAGTGCAGTCAGGACGAGATGGGCAAAGTATTTTGAGGATTTGCTAAATGTGGAGGATGGGAGAGAAGTGAGAGTCGAGGCGATTGATGGTATGGAGAGAATGCCCGTGTGGGGTGATTTAAATGTGAAGCCTGTGGAAACATGGGAGGTGCAAGAGGCAGTGAAAGAAATGAAAGGGGGGAAGGCACCTGGGTTGGATGGTTAGTACGCTTGTTGAATGTATGCTTTTTAAGTGGTGTGGTTCCTGTTGATTGGTGTAGTGCATGTGTGATGCCATTGTATAAGGGTAAAGGTGATAAGTATGACTGTAGCAATTCGAGAGGTATCAGTTTGTTGTCTGTAAGCTGTATGGAAGAGTCTTGATTAAGAGAGCGAGAGAAAGAACGAAAGAGGTGGTGATGGAGGAGCAGAGTGGTTTTAGGAAAGGAAGAGGATGTGTGGATCAGGTGTTTGCAGTACGACAGGTGTGTGAGAGATATTTTGCAAAAGGTAAGGATGTTTATTTGGCTTTCAAGGACTTGGGAAAGGCGTATGACAGAGTTGATAGAGAGGTGTTGTGGCAAGTGATGGTGATGTATGGAGTGGGTGGAAAGTTGTTGGAAGCATTGAAAAGTTTTTATATGAACAGCAGAACATGTGTAAGAGTAGGGAGTGAGACAAGTGAGTGGTTCCCTGTGTTGACTGGTGTGAGACAGGGGTGTGTGATGTCACCATGGCTGTTTATTGTGTACATGGATGGTGTGGTGAGAGAGGTGAAGGCAAGAGTATTTGGCAGAGGTGTAGACATGATGGACAACAGTGGAACAGTGTGGCAGGTAAGTCAGTTGTTGTTTGCAGATGACACAGCGCTTGTGGCTGATTCTGAGGAAACATTGAGAAGGTTGGTAATGGAGTTTGGAAGAGTATGTGATAGGCGTAAGTAATGTGTCAATGTTGGGAAGAGTAAGGTGATGAAGTGTTCACGTGATGGAGTGGGCATGACGTTAGAAATCAGGTTACATGGACAGCTGCTGGAAGAAGTTGAAAGTTTTAGGTACTTGGGTTGTGATGTGGCTGCAGTTGGTGGAATGGAGTGTGATGTATTGCACAGAGTGAATCAAGGAAGCAAGGTTTTGGGTGCTCTGAGGAGAGTGATGAACAACAAGAGTATGAGTATGGATGTTAAGAGGGGACTGTATGAGAGTGTGATTGTGCTGACTGTGTTGTATGGTGCAGAGACTTGGAGCCTGAACGCAGATTTAAGAAGGAAGTTGAATGTTTTTGAGTTGAAGTGTTTGAGTACTATGTTAGGAGTGACAAGATTGGATAGACTGAGAAATGAAATTGTAAAAGACAGAACTGGAGTAGTCGTGGAACTGAGCAAGCGTGTTGATAAGAGAGTACTCGGTTGGTTTGGACACATGGAGAGGATGGATGAGGAGCAAATGTTGAAGAGGATCTACAGAGCAGAAGTCAATGGAAGGAGACCAAGAGGAAGGCCGCGAATGACGTGGATGGATGGTGTTATGAGTGCACTGCAGGGAAGAGGTCTAAATATAATGGAAGCTAGAGCTCTTGTTGGTGATAGAAAGGAGTGGAGAGGTGTTGTGAAAGGATAGTGGGATTGTGGACGCGTTCTTAAGGATGGTCTGGGCATCCGTATAATGCGGCAGGGGTAAACCAGTGAAAGCTGTCGGGCCCTGTGTTGTGTCACCCTGACCCGAGTGACATGGCCGCTTTCTGGTGTCCCATTTCATCTGGAGGGACGAAAGCATGACTAACTTGGGTGCCGAGGTGCCCAACTTGTTTGGGTGTTCGGGCAATTGGGTTGGCCATGGTCCAAAAATCTTTGTGTGTTTTTTATGCTATTTATTTCCCTTTTATTTTCTTTGTTATTGTATGTGTGTGTCTTGCTGTCGGTCACCCCTCTTGAAGGATATGACCAAGGTCGATAGATAGATAGAATGCCATATAGTTGTATGCATTTTGTTTGTTATTTGACAAACACAATTTTTTTTTGTTTCGTTTAATATTGTAAAATGTTCTGTTTTGTGCACTAGTTTCTTATTTGTTCACAAAATGTCAATATTTTAATAAAGAAGGAAATAAATAATGTGTTTTTCTATCCGATTCAATAATTAATTGAAAAAAATAATCTTCAGATTAATCGATTGATAAAATAATCATTAGTTGCAGCCTTAGGGTCAATCAATGATGTACTTATCAATATATAAAATAATCAAATAGGTTTAATTTTGTCTCTGACCCATATATATACTCATGAAAGAGGCATAAATGACTCGTGAGCGATAAGTCCCCGACCCCTGATTTAGCACATACTAATGGTAAAAAAGGGCAGGAAGACAGCTAGGTGGTTATCGAGAAGCCCCAGGGTCCTGCTACCTTAGCGTTCCCATGCGGAGTTTGCATTTTCTCCCCGTGGCCGCATGGGATTCCTCCGGGCACTTCAGATTCAGCTACATTCCAAAAACATGCTTGTCAGTTTAATTGGCCGGTCCAAACTGTCCCTAGATGTGAATGAGAAAATGAGTCGCAAGCCTCTGCAACTGGCTGGCAACCAGCAAAAAAATGGAAAAAAGTGGTGCGTTTTGGTCTCTTTGAATCTCCATAGTTTTTATTCTTCCACGTGTTTTGGGTTGCACTACACAATACAGTTACATTTAGTAGGGAAATATTACACAGTGTCTAATATACTGAACGTGAGGTTTAATATTTTTTAGAGGCTGGTCAAGACCCAATTTTTAATATGGCTTTTAATCTATTATATTTATGCTGTTTAATTAGTTTTACTTGTGACCTTTTACTGTATTGTATTTTATTTTGTAGTTAATATTTTTATCAGTTTTGTAGTCGTTTTTTTGTTTGTTTTGTTTTTTTGTAATTTGAACGTTTCTCATTCCTGCGGCCATTTGCCGAAATCTCTGCCAGTGTGGATAATTGTCGGTTTCTACCCTTTCTGTTAAGTATCCAATAATTTAGAAGTGGGTAAATTTAATAGCTTTAAATTAAAACAATACTTTGTTTTTTTTGTGTAGAGCTACTCTAAAATATTTAGTGAGTTATAACTATGGACAACTGTACAAAAGTTGTTCAAGCACTGAGTGCATATTTCCAGGAGGGTAGCCAAAAATCTCCAATTGGACTCTTGGAGGACATGTGTTTCTGTTTTTTGGGTGGTTTTTTTTTCTTTTCGGTGGGATCTTATGTGTGTTTGTTAGTTTGTTTGTTTTTTCAATGGAGGTGTTAGTTCTTAATGTATTTTTTGTATGCTTCTAAAATCAGGTGGTCTCAATATAAAACATGAGCAATCTAAATCTTGTTTCATATCATGTACATGGGCTGAACCACCCCATTAAGAAAAAGAAGATATTGAATCAACTCAAAAAATTACAAAGCTCAGTAGCTTTATTACAAGAGACACATTTGACAGTGATTGAACATAAGAAGTTAAAAAGAGAATGGGTTAACCAGGTGTTTTACGCCTTTTATAGTAAGAGAAGAAGAGCAGAATTTTTACTTGGAAAAGGTGTAGCATTTAAAGTAAAAAAAGAGGTGAAGGACAGTCTGGGTTGATATATAATAGTTATAGGGTCAATGGAAAATCAATAATGAATGTTTATACACCAATTGAATAAAAGGGGACATTTTTTCAATTATTATCTAAAGTAATAACCAATTTTGCGAAGGAAATGTTACTTATAGGGGGTGATTTTAATACTGTACAAAATGGCAAAGTAGACAGGTACCCATCAGTACATGGACCAAGTACAAAGAGGTCGAGA
Organism: Urocampus carinirostris; assembly: GCF_059441175.1. Classification (NCBI taxonomy): domain Eukaryota; kingdom Metazoa; phylum Chordata; class Actinopteri; order Syngnathiformes; family Syngnathidae; genus Urocampus; species Urocampus carinirostris. Next base: position 802,539 of record NC_142363.1, on the reverse strand, counting down.
GTGTGAAATAACATAACTAACGAATTGGGACTGATAGATCCTTGGAGGGATAAGAACCCCCAAACTAAAGACTACACTTTCTATTAATACCCTCATGGATGTATCCTTCCTCTCAGATAAAAAATGTAGAACAGGAAATACAGAAGTGTATAAAGGAGTATTCTCAAATAAATGACAACGGGGAGGTTTCTCCATCACTATTATAAGAGGGAGGGAAAGCTGTAATAAGAGGGAAAATAGTTAAAATATCTTCTCGACTGAAACGAGCCCGATTAAATAATCAAAAAGAATTGGAGGATAAGATTAAGGAACTAGAAGCAGAACATAAAATAACGCCAAATGAATCCAGATTGTAGGTATTAAAAACAACCAGAGGCAAATTAGGTGAACTTTGAACAAATAAGGCAGAAGGGGCTTTGCGTTTTATGAATCAGAGATATTATGAAATGGGCAATAGAGCCAGTCAGTTACTAGCCTTCCAATTTAGAGAAGCCCAAACAGATAGAAATATTTCACAAATAAAACATCCTATTTCTAAACAATATTTAGCAAAACCCAAAGGTAATGCAAAAGTGTTTGCAGATTATTATAAAGATGTATACAAGGACTCAGAAAATGATTTGGATAACTGCTGTTAAAGTCAATCATTATTAAGACTATTTCGTGGCCATATTTACCCAAATAAAATACATATATATTGTTAAAATCTAATCATACCAAGAGCAGATTTCCTCATGTCCTCCATGTGATGTTGTTACAAGGGACAAGAGATTGATAAACATACAAGAGATGCAATTAGACTGATTATTGAAACGTTACTTCATGTGTGTGTGTGTACGAGAAACATTGTTTTTATATTTAGTAATATAAAAACAAGCTAATTACCTTGAGACAGAAATTCAAGAGATTTACATTGAAAACCTGACACTGCACAGCACAAAACTTTTTGGAAAAACTACATTTACCAACTCTATCAGGAGGGGATACATTAAAAATTATTCACCCCATTACAAAACAGGATACAATAAAAAAACTTAAAAATAAATAAATCACCAGGAACGGATGGATTCCCAGGGGGTGTTCTACAAAAGCTTTAAGGAAGAATTAACACCAGTACTACATAAAGTATTTAACTCTGCGCTAACAAAAGGAGCCCCTCCCCAAATCGTGGTCAGAAGCCATCATAACAGTCCTGCATAAAGAAGAGAAATATCCAATGCTGTGTGAAAGTTATAGACCAGTTGGTTTACTGTCTAATGATTTAAAAATTCTTACAAGCATAATGGTAGAAAGAATGCAGAAATTCATAGGGGGATTAATTAAAACCGATCAAACAGGGTTTATTCCGGGAAGACAGGGTGCAAACAATATTAGGAGGATATTAAACATAATTTCAAGCACAAAATATAAAGCTCAACCCAAAATGTTACTGAGCTTGGATGCCTAAAAAGCTTTTGATAGGGTGAAATGGAGTTTTTTACATCAAACACATATAGCTTTTGGCTTCCCTCAAAAATTTGTAGAGTGGGTAAAAATAATCTATAAAAATCCTAAAACTCGGCTTAGAGTCAATGGTCACTGTTCAGACTTCTTTGATCTTAAAAGAGAAGTCCGGCAATGGGACTGTTTAAGTCCACTCTTGTTTGCAGTAAGCATAGAACCACTCGCGGAATCAATAGACAAAATGAGCAAATAAGGGGAATATTAGATGAGAGAGGGGAAAAGGATGTTGGATTCGAGAAATGGGCCCAAAAACGATTGATGTTGATTACCCAAATGTTCGAAGGACAGGCATTGAAATCGTTTGAACAACTCCAACAAGAATTTGACCTACCAAGAAATGATTTTTACAAATATTTGCAACTAAGGCATTACCTCCAGAAACATGATGAATGGGGGAAAATATGTCAGGAGCGAACTGAAGTTGAGGAATTATTCATAACATACTCAAAAGGACAATTAATAAAGGGGGTTATCTCAAAATTGTATAAAGCTCTGCGAAAGGATCTCAGTAATGATGAGATGGTGGTTGAGGAAAAATGGGAACAAGAAGCTAATGTAGTGATAAAAGACGACGAATGGGAGAAAACTTTGAAAGAGGAACATGAAACAACCAGCAGTCCGACATGGAGGGAGTTTGAATGGAAAGTAAAAATGTGATACTTCTATACACCTTCTATCACTACAAAATATAGAAATACATCCAATCTATGTTGGCATAACTGTGAGGGTCGGAGATTTCAAGCATGTTTTCTGGAATTGCCCTGTAATATTAAATTTCTGGAGAAGCATTCAGACAGAAATACAATTAATTATTGGTTGGGAGTTGTGGTCGGAGCCAGTGACCTATGGAATGTGGAATTTTGCCAGAAGAATTATTGACTGGTCAACATAAATATGTACTAAGGGTTATGCTTCTGGTAGCAAAGAAAATGATCACAACTTCCTGGTATTTATTTTATTTTTGTATTTGTATTATAATTTTCTTCTCTTTTATTTACATTTTATTTGTTTATTGTGTGTGTCTGTATAGTGTTTCGGGTTGTTGGGTGGGGTAAACAAGGGGATTTGATTTCTTTATTGTACACTAATGTATAAATAAACTTTGAGTTCAATTCATTGCCTATAATGGGCTTTACAAATAAATTATAATTTTATTTTATTTAACTGAATGTTTACCAGTACACTACCTCATATTTGACTCTAAGTGTAGCAAATGCTGCAAGAGAATTTTGTATTTTTCACCTTTATTTTCAAGGCTGTTGCAACAAACATCAGGTCACAAAAAGGGATGAGTTAAAGCCAAAGGATTAAAGGAGATCCGTCCCCTTAATAACTTTTGATGCTTCATATAACAATCATTTCAACTCCTTAAGATATTTTATATCATTATGTAACCGCGTTGTACGTGTCCCACCAAAGATCCACATTCACGCTGGACTGGATGATGAGGTTTTTATTATTACAGTTCTGCAAATGGATGAGTCACAACATTAGCTTTTTCTGCTGGGTCTGATCTCTTTGATCTCTTTGTAGTACTCTGGTAAAACTGACAACAAAGCATATCAAAGAGCTGTCTTTTCACTTTACAGAAAATACATTTTAGAATATCACAATACATTTATAAATCTTTGCATTTTAACAAGATACTTTTAACAAGAGATCGTATAGTGGATTTTTAACGTTTACAATGAATTCAACATGTTTTTCTTTACTCTGAATTTTAACCAACATCATCCTTTTTTTTAATGTATATGAAAAATAGGAATAAAAACAATAATGAGTATAAAAATGGGTACAATTTACCTGCAAATGGATGAGTCACAACATTAGCTTTTTCTGCTGGGTCTGATCTCTTTGATCTCTACAAGGGGAATTAATATTTAGTAAAACAGAAACAAAACGAAAATAAACCTAAACAGCTTGACAATATCAATCACATTACTATGCATGGTGAGAGATTTGTCAGCTGGGGTTATAAAGTTTAAAATTAACTTATTTTGTGGAGCACCAAAAGATATGTCTTACCTTTGTAGTACTCTGGTAAAACTGACAAAACCCCGCCTCCTGGTCACATGTTAGAAGCCAAAACCAAACCCCACCCCATACCAGCAGATGGCACTGTTGGACTCAACATTGCAGGACATTTACCAAAAACTATACACATATTTTAGCAGGAATTTCAATAAAATAAAAGTTATTATTACACCCGTTACAATTATAACAGTTGTTTGTCAGTATATTTCAAATTTATCATATGGTTGAGATTTGGGACGATTTTAGGTTCGAAACTTTGGGGTTGCTTTAAGAATCGTGCTTAGCACCCAGAGTGGCTGGCTATTTAAAACGTTTTTATTTTATTTTTCATTTCACTTATAGTGGTAAACACATGTGAAATTCAATTATGATTAAATTTTGATTAAAATACTTTGCTTAAGGCTTTTCATTTTCAAGGGCAGTTTTTATCAATTAAAGGTCGTTTTTATGAATTGAATGTTTGTTATAAGGCCGTTTTCATTCCATGCTCCTTTTTATTAATTAAATTATGGCACTCCTTGGTTTTTATAATAACATACTCTCACCGTAAAAGACTGGAGCCCCCACAGACTGCCGCTGTGCAGCAAATTACAATAGCCGAGGAAAAGGGGGCCAAGTCGAGATTGGTGCTATGAATGGAATCATTTCAACCATTTCAAGGCAGAGGAATATTTTTGACCCTGCGTTGTTCACATTTTTGTTTTGTTTTACTTTTTGTATATTTTAGCTTGCGTTTCTCATTATATTTAAAGCCTGTCCTGGAAAAGAGTCTTTTAAAAATGCTATAATTTTTTTGGGGTGCTTTGATTGAAATTGGCGCTGCTTAAGCAGCCCCAAAAAAAGGGCTGGTTATTCCCATGGTTTGGGTCAGGATCCAAAATGGGTCACAGAACCATTTTCAATAGGTCCCGGACTCCCGGGCAATATTCCCTCTAATCTTCCATGATCTGAGCGTTCACACAGTCTGTGAGCATCCCTTGAAACGACGGTTGAACAACATCCATCCCAAGTGTGGCAACCAATTTATTAGCAAACATGTCCTCCCACATTCCAAAAACATGCATGCCAGGTTAATTGGCCAGTTCAAATTGTCTCTACGTGTGAGCGTATGAATAGTTGTCTGTCTCTGTGTGACCTGCGACTGGCTGGAAACCAGTTCAGGGTGTCCCCTACCCGCTGCCGGAAGATAGCTGAAATGTGGTCCGGCACGCCCGTGACCCTCCTGAGGATAAGCGGTGCAGATAATTGATGGATCTCCAAAAGCTAAGATCAAGTTACATTTTGCTGAGTTTGCAGCAATGGTGAATCATTTTTCATATATGCGTGTCAGGGTAAATTTGCCGGTTCAAATCGCCCCTAGGTGTGAATTAGCGAGTGAGTTGTCTGTCTCTGTGTGCCCTGCGACTGTCTGTAAACCAGTTCAGGGTGTCCCTTGTCTACTGTCCAAAGATAGCTGGGATGGGCTCCAGCACCCCCCTCGACCCTATTGAGGATAAGGGGTGCAGATAATGGATGGATGGATAATTCAGATTCAGATTCAGATATACTTTATTGTCATTCTAGTACACGTGTATACAGAACGAAATGTCGATACGTCTGACCCGCACAGTTTCCTTGAATGTACAGATATAAATAAAATGTTGTATTGAGTCGGAGTATTGAGTACTAATAATATACTAAATAATTATGGCTATGTATAGTATTTTACAGTAGTGCAAAGAGTGCAAGAGGAGCAGCTAACCAGATGTGCAAAATGGGCAGTCAGGTAAACAAGTCAGGTAAACAGTAACAATAACACTGTAGTACGATAATGCAGAGAAGAACAGATGTGCAAGGAGTGGCTAGCTATAAAGAACTGCCAGTAGTGCAAAATAGTCAAACAAAACCAACAGATGTACAGATTAGCAGCAGTTTAGACTTACTATTTGTTTGATTGACCATTTAACAGTCTAATGGCCAGGGGGACAAGACTATTGTGGAACCTGGTGGTCCTGCACCGCACACTGCAGTACCTCTTCCCAGAGGCTAGCAGAGTGAACAGTCCATGATGGGGGTGAGAGGGGTCCCTGATAATGTTCTTGGCTTGGGATAGGCAGCGCTTCTCTGGCCAATGTCCTGAAAGGAGGGGAGAGAAGTCCCGATGATTTTCTCTGCTGTCCTCGTCACCCTCCTCACACTACCCCAGTCGAAAGCGCTGCAGCCTCCACACCACACAGAGATACAGCTGGTCAGGATACTCTCTATGGTACCCCTGTAGAATGTGATGAGGGAGGGTGGGGGCAGGTGGGCTCTCCTCATCCTCCGCAGGAAGTACAGGCCCTTTTCACCAGTGATGCAGTGTTCATGGACCAGGTGAGTTTGTTTGTGATGTGCACCCCTAGGAACTTGATGCTGCTGACCACCTCCACAGCCTTGTTGTTGATGAGAAGTGGGGCATGGTTGGGCTGGTTTTTCCTGGAGTCGATAATGATCTCTTTAGTTTTGTCAACATTCAGGACCAGGCTGTTGTCCCTGCACCAGCCCACCAACTGCTCCACCTCCTCTCTGTAGGCCAGGTCGTTGTCGGCCCACCACTGTTGTGTCGTCCGCAAACTTCACGATGTGGTTTGTGGCTGACCTAGGGACGCAGTCGTGTGTCATCAGGGTGAACAGCAAGGGGCTCAGGACACAGCCTTGGGGGAAGCCCGTGCTGAGGGTGATGACATCGGAGATGTTCTGACCAATCCGCACTGACTGGAGTCTGTCAGTGAGGAAGTCCAGCAGCCAGTTCCGCCGGGGGGTGTTGAAACCCAGGAGTCTCATTTGTCTACCAGGTGTTGTGGGATGATGGTGTTGAATGCTGAACTGAAGTCCAAGAACAGCATCCGCACACGGGTGTCCTTCTCCTCTAGGTGTGTCTGGCTCAGGTGAAGCGCAGAGGAGATGGCATCCCCGGTGGAGCGGTTTGTCCGGTAGGCAAACTGAAAGGGGTCGAGTGAGGAGGGGAGACTGGAGGTGATGTGCTCTTTAACCAGTCTCTCAAGCACTTCATTATGATGGGAGTCAGTGCAACGGGCCGGTAATCGTTCAATGATAAGATCTGGGGGTTCTTTGGCACTGGGATGGTGGCAATCTTGAAACATGATGGTACCGTGGCTTGGTCTAGCGAGGTGTTGAAAATGTCTGTTAGTACACAAGCCAGCTGATCGGCGCACTCCCTAAGGACCCGCCCTGGAATGTTGTCCGGGCCTGGAGCCTTCCGTGTGTTGACCCTTCTCAGGGTCTTCCTCACGTCAGTTGAGTCCAGGAGGAGTGCTTTCGTCCTGATGTGGAACCGCTTTCGCTGCAGGGGTGCCATTTTGTGCCTCGAACCTCCCAAAGAAGTTGTTGAGGTACTCAAGAAAGTACACGCTAGTGCCCTGCACTGGGGCGGTGGTTGGCTTGTATCTGGTGATGGCCTGAATGCCTTTCCACATATCCCTGGTGTTGGTTGTGCTGAGAAAAAGGTCCTGGATTTTTTGACTGTGCGATCGCTTTGCTAGTCTGATAGCACGGTTCAGGTTAGCCCTGGCTGATCTCAGTGCCTCCTCATCACCAGATTTAAAGGCAAGGTTCTGTGCCTTCAGCAATTTGCGTATCTTAACAGTCATCCAGGGCTTCTGATTGGCACGGGTGCAGATGGTCTTGGTATTGCCGACGTCTTCTGCGCATTTACTGATGTAGGCTGACACAGACATGGCATACTCATCTATGTTTATTTTGTTGTTGTAAGTGGCAGCCGATTTAAACATGTCCCAATCTGTGCATTCAAAGCAGTCCTGTAGTGCCTCCATTGCCCCCTCAGTCCACTCCCTCACCTGCTTCACTGTAGGTTTTTCTCTGGTCAGCAGGGGCTTGTATGCAGGAATTAGCATAACAGAAAGGTGATCTGTTGAGCCAAGGTGGGGGCGGGGGGCTGCTCTGTATGCTCCTCTGATATTTGTGTAGGCCAAGTCCAATGTGTTCCTACTTCTTGTAGCAAAGTCGACATGCTGGTGGAAATGCGGGAGAACTGTTTTCATGTTGGCCTGGTTAAAGTCCCCCGCCGCAATAAAAATGCATTCGGTGTAAGCATGCTGCAGTTCACTCACAGTTCGGTAGAGAACGTCCATTGCCTCCTTTGTATTAGCGCTGGGGGGCACGTACACGGCAGTAATGATGGTAGCACTAAACTCCCTCGGTAGGTAGAAGGGTCTGCAAATCACCGTCAAAAGTTCAATGTCTCGTGAGCAGTGATTCGAGATTATCCTAGCATTTCTACACCAGTTGTTGTTGGTATAAATGCATAGTCCGCCACCCCTGCTCTTACCAGGTGAGCTCGCCGCTTCTGTCAGCGCGGAAAGCAGTTAGCCCCACAATGCTAACAGCATCATCCAGGATAGATGAGTTTAGCCATGTCGCCGTCAGAATTATAGCGCAACAGTTCGTCATCTCGCGATTCAATGTAAGTTCCACTCCAATGAATTGGCTCATATAATATTGGAAATGTTGTACGGCCCACAAATGTCAAATGTTTTACAACAACTTTTACAGGAGATGTTTGTTTTTAAAAAGTATATTTTGTTACATAATACTAATAACACATATAGGGGGGTTTATTTAGTCTGTTGCACAATATGGAACTGTTTTCAATCACACTTTTTAGTGGAAGTACAATGTTGATAGAAAGACTTTATATGCTTGAAATTATTTGAATGCAAGATGGGACAGCACGGCGGCGCAGTGGTTAGCGCGTGTGCGGCACAGTTCTGTGTGGAGTTTGCATGTTCTCCCCGTGCTTGCTCCGGGCACTCCGGTTTCCTCCCACGTTCCAAAAACATGCATGTCAGGTTAATTGGCCAAATTGTCCCTAGGTGTGAAGGAGCGAGCGAATTGTCTGTCCCTGTGTGCCCTGCGACTGGCTGGCAACCAGTTCATGGTGTCCGCTGCCTACTGCCCGAAGATAGCTGCAGCACCCCCGCGACCCTACTGAGGATAAGCGGTTCTTTTTCCCTGCTTTTTTAATCCCTGTTTATTGATTTTTTTTTCACATTTTTATTTTTTCCTAGCTTTTTGCTTTTTTCTTGTTTTTTTTCTTCTTCTGGTCTGTATTCTGTTTTTTCTTTTGTTTGTTTTTTATTTATTTGAGCTTTTTACTTCCTTTCTTCCTTTTTTCTCTCTTTCTTCTCCCTTTTTAATTTTTTTTATTCTCCTTTTGTTCGCTATATAAATGCAGATCATTTCATTTTGTTCCTTTTTCTTAGTTTTTATCTTTTTCATCATTATTTTTTTCTTTTTTCCACCCTTTCTAAGTCAGTTTGTGCATAATGTTTCATAGTAATTGTTCATATGTGGATTAAAGCGACAAAAAATATCTGAAGAGCTGTTCGGGACACCAAGAGTCGGTTTTCGAAAAAACTTTACAGACTTTACTCAACTTGACTTCAAAATACCACATTTAAAGCACACGACCAAGGAAACCAATGTTGTTAATACGATATCCCAGTTTTAGTTTATGAGGTGATGTAATCAGTTCGAGGCCTTATTCTTATCTGACCAGAATTTTAGCAGCTCCTCTATTTCATTTTAAACCATTCGTTTGCAGAGTTGTTGGGGGAGGGATGTTTAACATATCAAGGGAACACCATCATAAAACAAGAAACATCAAACATCAATAATAATAATCAGTAATACGTACTAAACAATGCAGCTTTTCTCCGGCAAATTCTTGATTAGGTTAAGTGGTTCACAAGGTGATAAGACTCTTTGAATTAAGAAAATACTACTCAAGTGTAAGTGTCTCTGTAATGCTTATTTTTTGTAGTTAATGCATTGGAAATTCACAATATTCCTATCATTTACGTACAAACACACAGACACACAAACGGATTCATATAAAAATTTAGATTAGATTAGATCAGATTATATTATATTAGATTAGATTGTGTTGGAGTAGCAGCACATCAGCGCAGTGGTTAGCGCGTGTGTGACACAGTTCTGAGGTCATGGGATCAAGCCTTCCTGTGTGGAATTTGCATGTTCTCCCTGTGCTTGCGTGGGTTTCCTCCCCGTTCCCAAAACCATGCGTGTCGGGTTAATTGGCCAGTCCAAATTGTCTTTAGGTGTTACTGAGCGAGTAAGTTGTCTTTCCCTTTGTGCCCTGCGACTGGTTCAATGTCCCCTGGCCACTGCCCAAGATAGCTGGGATAGGCTTACCCTACTGAGGATAAGCGATGGATGTGTTGGCGTAGACAATCCGTGTCAAGTTTAACTTCCGTGATCAGACCGGGTATTTGGACGAAGAAAAAATAAAGTTGAGAGAGCAGGTAATTGAAGACTTTTATTACAAAGTTACAAATATTAAAACAGTGCAAAATGAATTTAAAATAAACAGGAAGTGGTGTGGATTTGCAAAATGGATCATGAAGCTCTAACATACACTTCTGGGAACTCACATTAGAAGGCAAAAACTAAAGAAACTCAAGTTACAACAGAATAAAATTGTACACAGCTGGATTTTCAGGGTCGTGTCATAAGATAAGGCTGAGATCATTGCTAAGAAAGTACACTGGTATGAAAGGATACATCCGTATGAATACAGCAAGTAAACACTTCATTAAGAAATGTGTAGAATTTTGAATTATAGCAACTAAATAAATAATGTGATTATCAAAGTAATGATGTGCTGATTAAATAATCAAACTAATATTGCTGAAACCACATGCGATTGTGACAACATACTCAGTGACACACTTTAATCATCTAACAATACATTTAGATCAGATATTGAATCCAAGATTATATAACCAGAAATGACACTCCTTGTATATCTCACAGACGAAGTAACAATGGAGGAAGTAGGCCAGACGAACCAGTTGAGGGCGGGGGAGCTCATCATCATCGTGGTGGTTCTCATCATGTGGGCTGGTGAGGACCAAGTAAAAAAAGCACCATTTTTGAATGCATTACTAGAAAATAGTAAATAGTTATAGTTGTGAGTTCCTTCATTTAGAGGTGAATTTTTTCAATTCCTGATTACTGACACCAAAAAGTAGTGTGTTACCCTAAAAGTAACTATCTAATTAGAAATGATTGTATATACTCGCAGACCTCACTAAAAATTGCTAGCCACATGATATAATAAAATGTGTACACTAACCCAAGGAAGCAGTGAATACTTTGTATTTCTTGGCTTGTGCAATCTTGAGAACTTCCAAACACCCGGGACAATACATATGTATTTTGTCTCTGGGCTTCAAGCCGCTCGAAGATGTCCTCCATTTCTAGGTACTATCCAAGAAGTTTTCTTTTATCTTCCTCCACGCATGGTGTATTCCAACTATAATTTTACAAATAAAAAGACCAAAATTCAGCAAACTTTCAACTTTCATTTGCACTATTGATTTCCCCTGTTTGTTGTTCCTGTTTAAGCCATGCCCGCTTCCAAACGTGCTGCCTAGCATTTACTACTGGGGAAACACAACTGAATATGTCCATATAAACTGAGCCCCAGTATTTCATTCTGTAGTTGGAAATTAGGCTTGGATGCAGGTTATACAGTAGGGAGAATATCAAATGGCCAACAGTGAGAAAAGTGCAAAGGAAAAACAAGCAACAATTTTATATATGTCTACTGGACGTCTACTGTAGCTGTATTTTTTTCTCTCTGTTTTTCTCTCACTTTATTTCCTTCTCATTCTGTTTCATTCCGCAATCATTTCCTTATTTTTTTCTCTCTTTCTCTTTCCGCTATCTCTCTTTTTGCTTTTTCTCTCGTTTCCTCTCTTTCTTTTTCTCTTAATTTTTCATTTCTTTTTCTCTTAGTTTTATTTCTCTTGATCTGACTTTCATCTAGTTCTGTCTTGTTCTGTCTTTTCTTTTTCTCTATTTTTCTTCTTTTCTCTCTCCTTCATTTGTTTCCATTTTTTCTCCCCTATTCCCTCTTTTTTCTCTCTCTATTTTCTCCCGTTTTCTTTGTTTCTATTCCTTTTTCTTTTTATCTCTCTTCTCATTTTCTCTCTCTCTTTCATTCCCTCTTATCTCCTTTTTTCTTTATCTTTCTCTTTTTCTGTATTTCTATCTAGTCATGTCAAGTAATATTTATTTGATTAACCCTTAATCACAAAATGTCTCAAAGGACTGCATAATACACAATTACGCAATAGCCAGATCTGAAACAGACATATAGGCAAGGAAAAAACTTGAAATCTCGACTTGAGGGAAAATAAGAAACGTTGAGAAGTGGCCTCCCAAGCGGCAATCCCCATTTCTGGATGACCAGGCTGCAATAGAAGTTGCATTAGGTAACGATATATAAAACTTTTAAAAAAAACACAGGTAATAGGTAACATGGTCCAAAAAGTCCATGACAACCGCGATGCAGTTACCATTCTCATTTCTCAGCCGGCTGGTGGATGCAGATGATGCTTCAGGTCAAGGTGCTGGTCCGCTTACTCATCCCGATACGTCCTTTTCCCTCATTCCAACACCAACCTTGCAGCCGGAAAGGACAGGAAAAGAACACTGCGAGGTCAAAATAAGCTATTGAATAGAAGTGTGTCTTAAGTCTAGATCTAAAAACTTCCACTGAGGTTGCAGATCTTGTCTCTGGAGGCAGCATTCCACAGCACCTGGAGAACGCTAACGAGCCTGCAGATTTCTTCTTGGCTCCTCGAGTCACAAGTAGACCAGCATTTTTTGAGCAGGGATTACTTGTAAATGAAATCAGACCAATAAGAGGGAAAGGAAATGCAATGCAAACATGTGTATGTTAATAAGAGAACCTTAAAGTAACATCTTAAGTGGACCCTGGCCCAGTGGAAGTTAACTAATATTGAAGTTATACGGTCAAACTTTTTTGTCTTAGTCAAAAGTCTTGCTGCGGCAAATCTGTCTTTCTCTTCTCCCTATCTCTCTCTTTAATATACTAGTCTGGCCCCTGGAGAGTGTTTTTTTCTACCATGTGGCCCCTGAGCTCAAATGAGTGGCCCCTGAGCTCAAATGAGTCTGACACCCCTGGTGTAAACGTTTCCTTATTTAATCGTGTGGTTATTTAAAAGCAGGGGGTCGGCTTCCATTCAAGTATATACGGTAATCAGTAACCATATAGTTACTTTCAGAGTAATGTGCTCCTTTTTGTGTCAGTAATCTGAGGGGTAACTGAGTGGCTTTTTAAATGAAACAACTAGCAACTGTGGCTAATTACCATTATCTAGATACTGCAACACTGCACAACGCAAACCGTCACATTTTAACCTCATTCTTGACTCTTTCCTCCCCAGGCGTGATCGCGCTATTCTGTCGCCAGTACGACATCATCAAAGACAATGAGACCAACCACAACAAGGACAAAGCCAAAAACTCGTCTGAATGCAGCACTCCCGAACATCCGAGAGGGGGTCTGTTGCGCAGTAAGGTATAACCCACCCGCCACTTCACCTAGTCCTTCACCCAGTCCCTTAAGTGCCTCCCCCCACCAGGCAGGCGATACCAGATCTTTCCCACTTGACATTCATACACACTTAATGCCAAACAAAAAGTTGCTGCAGGTTTTTATAATCCCTCAAATTCCTTTCCCAATATTCTCTGCTGTCTGCATCACACTTTATATTATCTTTGCTCCATATTTGAGGTAATGATACTTTGCAAGGGAGAAGCAACCGAAACAAACTTGTCATGCAAGAAATGATGTATATGGTTACCAGGTAGAAAAAGTAGCTGAAACGTTGAATTTTTATATGAATTGGTCATAAAATATACTTTGAATGTAATCTATGATGGTGGGTAGGGGAATTGATCCCTTAACCACTAGGGTCGTAGAGGCACGATTTCCTGTGGTGTGTCTTGGGCAAGTTGAGCCTGGTGGCCCCCATACCCTTCTAGGCCAACAAATGTTTCCACCAGTCAAACAACTGTATACATTTCATAACATAAAGGTACAAAATGTTGGTCAAGCCTATGGAAGATTTATATGTTAGTACATTGGTTATCATACTACGGCCCTAGGAACGCATGCAATCCCTAGAGGTGACCAAGTTTTTTGCTATGTCGAAAAAAGCTGTCTACGGTCTACCACACTTGAACCTCACAGTTGAACAGGTTCTGCGCACAACACTGCCAGAACATTTCCCGTACATCTGTTAAAAATGGTTATACCAACAGGTATGCTACCATGTTTTGTTTTTACAATTTTAACAAGTTAGAAATCGTGTATGTAAAAATCATAAAGAAAAAAGTGTCCACAATATTGTATAAAGTATGTCACAAAAGTGAGTACAACCCTTACATTCATGCAGAGATTTCATTTTAAAGTATAATGACATATACCATCACTGAAGAAACATTGCTTTGACACAATGAAAATAAGTCTGTCAACAAAGGCCATTTCTTACTGGAAAGATATCCTCTGGTCTGATGGGAGAGAGAAGATTAATTTATTTGGCTAAAATGGTGTGAAACATGTGTTGCGGCAACAAGGTGAGTACAATCATGTTTGTGCCGTGGCTACAGTCAATCATGGTGATTGGAATGTCATGGTCTCGGGCTGCATAAGTGCGTACTGTGAAATACTCGAGCAAGGAATTATCCCCTCACTTTAGAAACTGACAATGACCCCAAATAAACCTCTATAATTACCAAGGGTTGTTTTTATAAAAGGGTTAAGTGTAGAGTGGATGGACTGGCAAAGCATTTCTCCAGATCTAAACCCAATAGAACATCTTTAGGGCATCCTGAAGCGCAAAGTAGGGAAGCACAAGATCTCGAATATCCCCCAGCTCTGTCATGGAGGAATGGAAGAGCATTCAATTGGCAATTTGTGAGGCTCTTTTGAAATCCATGGCCAGGAGGATTAAGGTGGTTCAGCAAAATCATATTAGCCACACAAAATATTGAACTTCTGGAACCTTTACTGGGTTGTACTCACTTTTGATACCAGGGTTTTATCTACTCTTGGCTATATTTTGAGTTTTTTGAGGGGGGAAATAAATTTCAACTGCCATACAAGTTTTACACAGACTACCTTTCATTGTGTCAAAGTTCTCTTTGTTTCTTCAGTTTTCTTTAATTACACATAATGATGAAATCTCTGCAGAAATTTGAGAGCTGTACTCACTTTTGTGACATACTGTATTTTTGCTTGGATTTCAAAAACTAATTTCAGACCTTTTCAGTTCCCCAAGCATCTTCTTGGGGGCTGAGGAAATTGTAACGGAAAGCATACTTGACATTGACAAACACTCCAAGTATCATCTAAACATCAAAAATAGGCTAAATTGAAATATAGCTATACGTGGTGTTGGGAATTATCTATCAAAATGTACCGTTTACCAAATTTTTCGAATTTTTTATCTGACTCCATTAACCAAACACGACCCACATGCATCCAATAATTATGCGCGCTCATTTTTTGAGTGAGAAATGACCAGAAGGATCACACAGGGGAGGATGTTTATTGTTCCTAACGGAAGACTTAAGTGTATCAACAGGAGACCGTGTCCCCTTCCCAGTTGCCCCGGATCATTTATACATTTCACAAACAAAGAAAAGACATCCCATTGGCTATGTGCTATGTGTCATCTGTAGTTAACGTTAGCTTTCTCTTATTGGTCTTCCCCCGCATGAGGTGTGTCGGCTGGGCTCCACAATCTTCGCATACCAGCGGTGCCCCAACGTCTGCCCTTGTGCATCTGGCCTTATCTGTTAGCACTCACAGGAATTCTGTTATCGAAATACATCTGATGCATTCCACACAGCCTAACCTTCTAATGTACCTTAAATAAAAACAGTCAGTGAATATCTCTACTGCATCAAACTGAGTACATGTACTTTGTGGTCAATCGTATAAAATCCTTTAAAGTCAAATGTATATAATCCTTTAGTGGCTCCATTTGTGCATGACTGCACCTTCAGTATCAAGTGACAAACACACTTAAGGTCTTGTAATCAATGCAAGCGCCGGTATTGTATATATGCGTACAGGAAAAGCCTAAATCATGAGTTTGTTGAGCATAAGATGCAGCATGAGTATTCCTATATATTTATCCACATAATCTCTGTTCCCGCAGTTTTCCCAGAACAAGAATAGAATGCCATCCGTCAACATCATTGAAGTGTGACTATCCCATCTTGCATACAAAGATTTTTCACAAACAAGCCGGCCCCTTTCACTAACCCGCTTTGTCGGGATGCACCGCGTAAGTCTCCTTGTAAGCTGGCGGGACTCCAGGGATCCAAGAAAAACTCGGCAAGCCCGAAAGCAGATCCTATGACTGTAGATCTAAAGATGGACTGTGGGGAAGGTGCAGATTAGGCCCAAATAGTGCTGGTAAGCCTGCTTATAGAGCTCCCCCGAGGACCAATGTCGATAAGCAGATCCGAGAAGCTTTCCAGCTATCGTCTCCCACTTTCTTCTGCAGTAATTAAAAAAGAAAAACTGTGGGTAATTTTCTTTTGTTTTGTGGTTGAATCCCATTTTCTAGGCGTTGGTTTGTCTATTCTGTAGTTTTATTAAACAATGAATAGCCAGTACATTTTTATGGTCGTAATACTTCATTGAGGTAGAGCATTTTGCCGTCCTGCTGGGAATATCACATTCAGTGCCATTGACTGCCGTACAGGTCCAAAATCCATTTGAATTAGACTGGCTGTGGAGGAAGTTAGGTGCGCTTGTTTCCCCGCTCAGGGAATCTGGAGGGCACCTGGCTGAGGTCAGAGCAATTTCTAAACACAAACTGCGATGACACCATAGCAGTTTCCGAGGGATTGCTCACTGCTGATGTTGGGTGGAATTTCTTTTTACCAAGCTCTCGTCTCATTTTTGCTTTCAATAGATTCTGATTCTTTACATTCCACATTTGGAATGCTTTTATTTATCTATGAAGGGGATGAGGGGCATCACTTCTAGCATTCTGGGTAAAAACTTGGGACTGGGACTTGACCCAGTGTGCCTCACTTAAAAAGTGACCTTTGAAAGAGGCTAAAAAGGACAACACAGTGAAAAGTGTGTGTGGCCTTTCTAGTGGAAATTCCTAGAGCAATAACAACTTTACGCCCCAACACATGGAGGTGAGGACTTCATGTGCATTGAGGTCACCAATAAAAGAAAAATCACAAATGTTACCTCTAGACATGCAACATTGAGACAAATGCACATCGTGGTTTATAAGGTGAATACAATGAATCTCAGATGTTTTCTTGTATGAAATTGGGGGAAAAAAACTGAGGGGTTTATGAGGCTAGTGATAGGAGCGTTTGAAGAGCAGATCAAAGTATAAGGGCTTTTCATCAATATGTTCAATTCAAAACTACTGGTTATATGGCATTTATATTCGAGTTGTATTATAGAAGAATTGAAAGTATAAATCCAGTATTCACAAGTCTCTATCGTGTTTCTTACAGTTTCCTTTACAGACTTACTCTAAGTAGTATATCATACTGAAATGTAAATGAATACTCCTGCACTTGTTTAAAATGTGAATATGCTTCCTGAAAATATTTATTTTCATCTCTGATACGATTAAGCCATCGCAGAAGTTGTCATGTTCAAAATGTCTTTCAAACTTTAAGGGACATTGTGTATTATTTATTACCTTCAAGTGGTAGCAAAAAAACCTTTATTCAGTAAATTATATTATATATATATATATATATATATATATATATATATATATATAACAACAAGATTAGGCAGGTGCATAAATTTGGGCACCCCAACAAAAAAATTCCATCAATATTAATTAGATCCTCCTTTTGCAGAAATAACAGCCTCCAAACGCTTCCTATAGCAGGGGTGGCGAACACGTGGCTCTAGGGCCGCATGCGGCTCTTGGCCAATAAGAATGCGGCTCTTTGCCTCATCATATTTTCTATATACTGTGGCTCTTTGCCTTGTTTATTTTTTTTTGTGTGCGTGTATTGAGGGTGGACACTTTACTTGAAATGAACACAAGAACAATACCCTTTGTATTGTAAAGAGAGGAGTGTGTTATGGGAAATAATGTTATTAATTGTGTGTGTTTGTGTCTGTCTGTCGTCATGGCAGGTCAGCCCGTGGTGTGGCTCTTTGATTCTCACAGTTAAAATTTTGGGCGCTTTGTGTCAAACTTGTTCGCCACCCCTGTCCTATAGCTTCCAATAAGGGTCTGGATTCTGGTTGAAGGTATTTTTGACCATTCTTCTATACAAAACATATCCACTTGAGTCAGGTTTAATGGTTTCCAAGCATGAACAGCCTGCTTTAAATTACACCACAGATTTTCAATCATATTCAGGTCTGCGGACTGATATGGCCATTCCAGAACATTGTACTCGTTCCTCTGCATGAATGCCTGAGTAGAATTTGAGCGGTGTTTGGGGTCGTTGTCTTGTTGAAGTATCCATCCCTGGCGGAAATTCAGATTTGTCACTGATTCTAGAACATTGTTCGCAAGAACTGCTGATACTGACTGGAATCCATGCAACCTTCAACTTTAACAGGATTGCCAGTACCTGCACTGGCCACACAGCCCCACAGCATGATGGAACCACCACCAAATGTTACTGTTGGTAGCAAGTCTTGGAATGCTGTGTTCTTCTTCCGCCATGCCTACCGCCCCTTGTTATGTCCAAATAATATATATATACACATACATACACATAACATAACATGTTATATGGTACATGTGTTTCCTTATATCATATATATTGTTATGAACATTTTGTTGTGAGACACTGAGTTGCTCGATATGAATGAGGTTTATTATAAAAAAAAGTTCCAAAATGAAGTCGCTTGGACGTTCACTGTAGAAGGAAAAATACATGCAAATATAATTAAGTAGAATAATACATTTTCTTATTCAAATTATTAATTCATTTTCTGCATTAAATTATTGTTGGTAATATACTGATTAAAAGGGATCACCACCAACCTGTCTTTTTTCATTTTCTCCTTTTATACTTCCTTTTTTTCTTAACTTCTTTATACAACATAATCATTCGTAATATAATGCATCAAAGCAAGTGAGCCGTTTGAGAGCCGACTCTCTTTAATGAGTTGAGCCGAAAAAGCCGGTTCTCTAAAAAGAAACGGACTTTGACTACACAACTCGAACTGGAGATCGGCGTGCAGACGAAAACTCGAACCGCGAGGCCAAAACAAGAATGGCGGATCTGCCTCACGAAAAGTTTGGAGTGCGGTAAATCTTTGTTAAAAAATGATAATGACAATTTCGTGTCCAAAAAGTTGCGTCCCGGGGACGCACGTTGATTTAACACGATGCGTCCCCAGCAAAAATAATGCGTCCAAGACGAAGGGACGCGGGCAAACGAGAACACTGTATATATAAATTTAGCTCAGGTGCATATATATATATATATATATATCATCTCATTAGCCGTACCGCTTATCCTCATATATATATATATATATATATATATATATATATATATATATATATATATATATATATATATATATATATATATATATATATATATATATATATATATATATATATATATATTATATATATATATACACACACACACGCATACATACAGTGCATCCGGAAAGTTTTCACAGCGCTTCACTTTTTCCACATTTTGTTATGTTACAGCCTCATTCCAAATTGTATTAATTTAATCTCTTATCTCAAAATTCTACACAAAATACTGCATTATGACAATGTGAAAAAGTTTTTTTTTTACTTTTTTTGAATTTATTAAAAATAGAAAACTAAGAAATAACACTTACATAAGTATTCACAGCCTTTGCCATGAAGCTCAAAATTTAGCTCAGGTGCATCTTTTTTCCACTGATCCTCCTTGAGATCTTTCTACGGCTTAATTGGAGTCCACCTGCAGTAAATTCAGTTGATTGGACATGATTTGGAAAGGCACACACCTGTCTGTATAAGGTCCCACAGTTGAGTGTGCATGTCAGAGCACAAACACCAAGCATGAAGTCAAAAACTGTCTGTAGACCTGCGAAACAGGATTGTCTTGAGGCACAAATCTGGGGAAAGATACAGAAAATTTTCTGCTGCTTTGAAGGTCCCAAATGAGCACAGTGGCCTCCATTATTCGTAAATGGAAGTTATTTGGAACCACCAGGACTCTTCCTAGAGCTGGCTGGCATTCTAAACTGAGCGATCGGGGAAGAAGGGCCTTAGTCAGGGAGGTGACCAAGAACCCGATGGTCACTCTGTCAGAGCTACAGCGTTCCTCTGTGGAGAGAGGAGAGCCTTCCAGAAGGACAACCATCTCTGCAGCAATCCACCAATCAGGCCTGTATGGTAGAGTGGCCAGACGAAAGCCACTCCTTAGTAAAATGAACATGGAAGCCCGTCTGGAATTCGCCAAAAAGCACCTAAATGACTCTCAGACCATGAGAAACAAAATTCTTTGGTCTGATAAGACAAAGATTGAACTCTTTGGTGTGAATGCCAGGCGCCATGTTTAGAGGAAACCAGGCACCGCTCATCACCAGGCCAATACCATCCCTACAGTGAAGCATGGTGGTGGCAGCATCATGCCTTGGGGATGTTTTTCAGCAGCAGGAACTGGCAGACTAGTCAGGATAGAAGGAAAAATGAATGCAGCAATATATAGAGATATCCTGGATGAAAACCTGCTCCAGAGCGCTCTTGACCTCAGGCTGGGGCGAAGGTTCATTTTTCAGCAGGACAACGACCCAAAGCACACAGCCAAGATCTCAAAAGATTGGCTTCAGAACCACTCCGTGAATGTCCTGGAGTGGCCCAGCCAGAGTCCAGACTTGAATCCGATCGAACATCTCTGGAGAGATCTGAAAATGGCTGTGCACAAACGTCTCCCATCCAACCTGATTGAGCTTGAGACTTATTGCAAAGAAGAATGGGCAAAACTGCCTAAAGATAGGTGTGCTAAACTTGTGGGATCATATTCAAAAAGACTTGAGGCTGTATTTGCCGCCAAAGGTGGATCAACAAAGTATTAAGCAAAGGCTGTTTTTTAGTAAATTCAAAAAGGAAAAAAAATCTTTTTCACATTGTCATAATGAAGTATTTTGTGTAGAATTTTGAGATAAGAGATTAAATTAATACAATTTGGAATGAGGCTGTAACACAACAAAATGTGGAAAAAGTGAAGCGCTGTGAATACTTTCCGGATGCACTGTATATATATATATATATATATATATATATATATATATATATATATATATATATATATATATATATATATATATATATATATATATATATATATATATATATATATATATATATATATATATATATATATATATATATATATGTATATAGCACTCGTGTTCAGTAGCACTGCACACTTCAGCTACATCTAGTGATCAAATATTGCACAGTGTCCCCTTAAAGTTCCGCTCTTGCAAAGAAGAATCTTAGCATCAGTTAGAAACAAATGACAAAACTACATGATTCACCAGTCATTGGAATACCAGAAGACTGATTCCCACCCTCATGTATAAACATTAAGGGTTTTTTTTTTATTAATGAAATACATTCACAGCATATCTCATATTGAGTACCTGTCATTATACTTTCTTTAAAATTCTATGCCCATGCGGGTGCGCATTTTGATGTGTCAATATTAAGCAGAAAATACAGTTGCAAGATCAGACTGAGTATTGACTAAATATTTAACGTGTAAATACATTATACACCATCCGAGCCTGAAATTAGTTAATTGTGAACCTGAGCTGCAATATTGTGCAAAGGTCTTCAACGCCCATGTTAGATTTGATAATTGTTTTTTGGGAAAGCGATTTAGGGCAGGGGTCTTCAACCTTTTTGAAGTGTCCAACTACTTTTGTTACTAATTAGCACAAAGGATACCCACTTTGATATAGATTTATAAAATCGCAATTTAGCTCCTGGCTTGAAAAAAAAGGTAGCTTGATAATTGGCTAGAAAGGTAAACGGGTAAAAAAAAAAGGATTAGCGATAGCCCCCCAAATGAGTAAAGTCATCTAACTAACCAAATAGAAAGCTTAAAAAAGCAAGATAGTTAGCTAGAAAGGAGGCCAAAATTTAGCTTGATAACTACCAAAAAGAGACAGAATATTAGGGCCCGGTCACACAGCCGTTTGCGTCTGTATTGCGGGTAAAATTTTGCGTTTTTTTTTTGCCCGTGGTTGCCCGCGATGAAAAATGTGCAAAATTGGCCAACCCGCTGTTCATCGGTGGTATGCCCGCAAAACAGACGCCGGCGACTGTTCCGCTTCCTCATCGCGTCATTTCAGCGTCATTTTCTCGTGTGGACCACGGGTATAAAAGCTGCCGAGCCGGCGTTATGCCGAGAAATGCATCCTTGCCGAAATGCATCCCCTCGCTACTACAACCACTTTTACCTCGTTTTATCTCACTTTTATATCACTTTTAGGGAATTTAATGGCGAACATATAACCAAAACCACTTCATCTTGCATTTGTTGGGAATGTAATACAACTTAAACCATTCCGTCTTTGTATTTGTTGTGAATGTAATCGAACGGTAATGCACGCCGTATACAAATCACTTTTGAGCACGTAACATGTTTATTTTGCCTTTTTCTATTCAAATCGGTCGTTTTGAAACTGTTATGCACTCTACCATAAAGCTTATTTCTGCATAATAAGCTTTACGGTAGAGTGCATAACAGTTCTCAAAAGTGATTTATATACGGTGTGCATTACCGTTCGATTACGTTCACAACAAAAACAAAGACGGAATGGTTTATGTTGTATTACATTCCCAACAACTGCAAGACGAAGTGGATTTGGTTATATGTTCGCCATTACATTCCCTAAAAGTGAGATAAACCGAGGTAAAAGTGGTTGTTAGTAGAGAGGGGATGCAAATCTCGGCAGGGATGCATTTCTCGGCATAACACCGGGCTGTAGAAATCATAACCGCTCAAGACAAAGTCCCGTGAAGATCAAGATTTCAAGCTATGGCACCGAAGAAGCCAATATGTTATTATTGTAATAGTATTTCATTTTTATTTTATTATCTTGTTATCAAATGAAAAGAAATGTCAAGAAATAAAAATGGATTAAGACGAGGTCACTACGGTGACGGGGATCCATGTCCACCCCTTGACGTCTCGAGCACAACTGACGTGTGCTCGGCAAATCGCGCTGTATATACGTGGAGAAAGGCGTTTGACCGTCACACGCGTAACGCGCTAATTTCACGTAATAACACCGCGATACAGGCGCAGAACATGTTATGACCATGCTCCACCCACGATTATCCGCTGAAATTTCCCGTCCTACCCATGTGTAACCACGCCCTGGCCGCGGCCAGAGCACGTCGTTCCGCGTCATTTCCGCGTCATTACCTCGTGTGCCGCCCGCGGTTAACACGTGCTCAAAGTTTTGAGCAGCTCAAAACTTTTTCGCACGGCCAACCGCGTGTGAATTTCCGACCGCGAGTAAAGCACTGCTGTATCTCATCTGTATGGTGGTCTCAAAGCGTCCAACAGCGCCCAACAGCATCTACTTCACGGCCAGAAATCTCTGGCCATGATTCAACCTCCACGCCCGTGTAAGGCTGTGCACCCGTGCTCTAAAGTATTGAGCAGCGCAAAACTTTTTCGCGCTGCCAACCGCGCGTTAATTTCCGACCGCATGTTAAGCACTGCTGTATCTCGTCTGTATGGCGATCTCAAAGCGTCCAATAGCGTCCGCCTCACAGGCAGAAATTTCTGGCCGTTATTCAGCCGCAAACGGCTGTGTGACCGGGCCCTTGGCTAGATAGCATGCAAATAAATATAAAAGGGTGGCTAAATAGCCTGCTAAGTATCCAAAAAGGTAGGACGATGGGTAGCTACAAAGCCCAAAAGGTAGCCATAAAGCTATCTAAAGAAAACCTACACATTCGCTTTACGAAACTCATAAATATGAATTAGTTGGATTTGCTGAATTAGAAAATCAAGAAGAAGAAGAAATGAATTCGTTTAATATGTGCCTCGATTCTCATTCTACTATCTTAGTTAATTGCTTAAAATATTTACCAATACTTGAATATATTTTTTGTCCGTGAAAACAATGAACTAGAATAGGTTTATTTGAAATTCTAAAATAATAACTTATTGCGTTTTTACTATGTTGTTTCTATGTCGTTACTATGCTATTACCCGGTTAATTATTTAAAATAGGGTTAAATAGGCTTGGTCAATCAATGAAATAATCGTTTTACTGGAAAATCACAATGATTCAGCACTGGTGAGCTATTTCCAGAACAGGTCCGCACTTCAGCTGTCCTTAGGGGGCATCCTGGCGGCCGCGGGCACCACGTTGGAGACCCCCGATTTAGGTGGAAACAATAAGAGCCCCGGGTCATTGCTTTGTAATGCAAATGTTCTAAAATGCCTTTCTAAATCTTCAGGTAAACGAAAGACCTTGGCAAAATACTGTGTATTTTTAACATTGCAGGGTGGTACTGTTGTTGAAATATGTTTATTTTTGTGTTGTAAACTGTTAGTGTCCAAATAATAATAATTGGTGTGGGGTTCGTATCACTTATCTACTGTATGTGTTTGTATAATATATATGTTTTTGAGTTGTTTGTATTTAATAAGAAAACATGCATTTGCTGACAAAAAAATTGTATTACTAACCCGAATATAGGAAAAAGTGGGAACTGCTTAGTGAGGTGTAGTGAGCAGCAAAATAAAAAATATTTTAAATGGTCATATTAAGTCAACTGTTGATTGTTTTCCTCATTTGCTGCACATTGAGATTTTCTTTATCACAATTGCTGGATCTTCCTACAATATTTTGAACATGTAGATACAATTTCTATAAGGAATTGAAGTGTATTTTTGACTGCAGGCGGGAACTCGTTTAACTCTTCTGGATAGGAATCAAACATATTGACGAGGCAATAGCAACTCATTGTTGAATTGGAATTAAGATTGTTTTAGAGAACATTGCACAGGTCAACGCGAGGCCTTACACTTGCAAGGGCAAAGGAGGAAAAAAAGATGGGCAGGGCAAAGAAGGGCCAAAGACCCAGCTGGGAAAGGACAAAGCACCAGAAGGAAGGAAAGAGAACCTCCGGCCTTCTCAAACACGTATTTTGTTACATGCAGATGTATCCCGTTTCTGGGCAGGTCTAAGTTTCCGGTCTCAAATTCACATCTGCAACATGGATAGACATTGAAATAGTATAACTGACCAATTTATCTTCCACAATCTTTGTTCATCAATAAACTAAAAAATTAATGTGAGCAACATGTGGAGAGGTCTGTAGACATCCATGACTACTTTTTACCACAAGAATCAACCTGAATCAACCATTCTTGATCAACAATGAACTACAATAAAAATCAAGTGATATGGACAGCTACCATACAATTTATCAATGAAATCTTATTGCAGAAATTATCAAAACTTATAACAGCAACAAGGCGGTGTCATGAACCAGAACGGACTCTCGGATCCAATAGCGTCAGTTTCAACTGTGCTTTTATTTGAAAGAGTTGTTGAAGCTGGCTTGGGACATCGACGCTTGTCGGTCGTCAACCTCTTCGGGCGGAATGGCAGCTCCGTGACGGGTGGACAGAAAGTACAGTTGAGCGGTAAGTCAATGGCTGGGGCGGGAGAGTAGGACGCAAAACGTGGAACGGAAAACAGGTCAAAAACGGAAGGCAGGCATGAATCAGGCAAGCGGAGTCGTGGGTACCTTGTAGTATGGCGAAGCACTCAGGGATAGAGAGTATACCCGGACGTCCATCTCTGGACGCAGATCGCTTAAATGGAGAACGTCAGCCAATCAGGAAGTGCGCTCCAGCGCGCCAAACGATTGCCCCAGGTGACTTCACTTAGGCAATCACGATAGGCGGAAGGCTACTTGAAAATAAGTGCAACAAAAATAACAGCTGGTTTGGTCTCAGATATAAATGGTTTTCCGTGCTTTGCCATGCATGCAGTGAGCAATGTGATAACTTGCTTCAGTGGTGGTGTTTTTAGCAGTGACAAAAGTTTTTAGAGTCCGTGTTTGCTGTACCTGGACGCAGCTCGTTTTAATGTCTACGCCTTGAATTCATGTTTCGTCTCGTCATGACGTTTAACACTTGATGTGCAAGGTACAACGCTCTCGAGGCATAATGCACAAAAAGCTCAGTAATTTTTTGCACAAGCCCCCAGTCGTCAGTCAAAGAATGAGATTTTTTCGCTTAAGGAGCTGTCATTATTCATTCATTTATCGCGCGCCGGTGTTTCTGTGGCTGAGTCAAAACACGGACCTCTCCTCTTCTGCGAGTCACTGCGCTGACACACACTCGCACACGGAGCAGAAGAGGAGGGGCACTGCCATAAAGCCTTTAAAAAACACGGCGCGCAACTGAAAATGTCTAAATTTCAGGTAAGATGCACATTTGTTAAAAATAATTATTATTATTTTGCCGTGCGCTTGCGTGCCACTGGTTAACCCTTCGCGTGTCACTGCTGGCATGCGTGTCATAGATTGCCGACCCCTGGTCTCGAGACTTAATTCATTTAAGTCAGGGTGAGAAATTAAAACTTTTTTTTCTATGCTGCAGTTTACATATTGCTTTCTTGCTCTGTCATTAGAACAGTGATTCGGATGTAGGTTAATTTGTTTGCAAATTTGACTGTGCAACACCAGGCAAGAGTCGACAGTACATCATTTAAATCTTTCATTTATAGCAGGTGTCAGGAACCTTTTTTGACCCAAAGAGCCATAAAAGCAAAAATAGCTTGCTTTTTTTCTTGAAAGAGTCACACCAAATATTTTAAGACAAATTTAGAAAATACACGCCAAACTCGCTCTCTAAACAAAAGCTAATTCTTCAGCATATTATATTTCACTGTGTCAAGTTTGACAATTTGATCAAATCTTTTAAAATTATAATAATGCCAGAGCCTGAGTCCCATATCAATATTATTATACCAATTTAAATTTGTCTCTCTCCCTCAGTTACTTAAGAGTATTGAGGCCCCTTTAAACTGACATTTAAGTCCTAAATAATGGTTTCAAAACTTGGTGCAAGCAGAATTCTTTGTAAAAATGTCACAAAATACTGCAAAGAGGATGCAAATGTATCCACCTTCAGTGCAGTCAGCGCACTTCTATAGCTCCTGTTCCTTTCGCTCACCGAATCTAATTATTTTAGGTCAGGGGTCGGCAAGCTTTTTTTACTCCGGAAGACATTTGGGACCGCCACCTAATGAAAACATAGAACCTGGAGCCACAACCCATTTCTATATCATTAAATATATTATGCATGTATACATAATGCTATGTGCAAAAAATGTAAAAATGAAATCAACGAACTGCTGCAGAGAACACCGAATTTTATTGTTGCATGTAACAAAAAGTATTTTACACTTGCTTGATTTGAAAAAAATACTGAGTGTCTATTTGACTCCTCGTATTTAAGAAATAAAAATCCAAACTTACCCAACCCGCTGAACAAAAAATGCAAACAGCCAGCAGCCACCTGTCCTTTTATTTATAAGATAAAAATCCAAATATTATCCACCAGCACTGAACTAACAATGCAAACCCAAAAATTGCGCAGGACTACTTCGCTTAATATTTAGTCAAGTCAAGTCATGTTTATTTGTATAGCCCTTAATCACAAGGAGTCTCGAAGGGCTGCACATGTCATGAACCAGGGCGGACTCTCGGATCCAATAGCGTTTGTTTCAAAGGAGTTTTTATTGGAAAGAGTTGTTGGTGCTGGCTTGTGACGCCGGCGCTTGTCGGTCATCAACCTCTTTGGGCGGAATGGCAGCTCCGTGACAGGTAAGTGGAAGGTACAGTTTAGCAGGTAAGTCGATGGCCAGGGCGGGAGAACAGGTCGAAAAACATGGGACGGAAAGAGGTCAAAAACAGAAGGCAGGCATGAATCAGGCATGAGGAGTCGTAGGTACTTTGTAGTCTGGAGAAACACACAGTGATATAAAAAGTACGATCCGATGTCCATTTCTGGACGCAGACCACTTAAGAGGAGAACGTCAGCCGATCAGGAAGTGCGCTCCAGCGCGCCAAACGATTGCCCCAGGTGAGTTCACTTAGGCAATAACGACAGCACAGACCACAGATTATTGCAAACCAAAGACTATTATTACACCATCCCCTGATCTAAAACCTACACTTAGTTACTTAGTTATGTATTTATGCCACTTTTATATTTCACATACACGCATGCACGTACATATGCACGCACACACACATGGAAAACAATAACCAATTAAAATATGTATCTTACCTGGTTAATGTGATTTTTGCTCTGAACCTCGCTGCACATCTTTTTCACGCCAGGGCTGGAGCTGGAAGATGTCACCATTATCTTCAAACAGGAAGGTAAAGCTGATGTCGGTGAGGGGTGAGCGGTGCTTGTTCTTAATGAAGTTCATGTTGGAGAGGACCTGCTCACAGATGTGTGTGAATCCATAGATTGTCAGAACCTCAAATGCATACCTCTTCATGTGTTTCTATCTGTCGGAGGTGGCATTCCATGTCTCGAACACAAGTTTGTCCTGTTTGTGAAGGTTTGCAATTTCACTCCATTTGTGATTTAAAGGCAAGAACAGCCTTCTGACGGGACACATTCAAATGTTGCACTTCCTGATCGGCTGTGACGCATATTTCGGGCGGTAAAAATTTTACAAACGTTTAATTTTAATGTGACAAGTTTACCCTAATCTTTAAATTAAGAATTATGTTTTAAGATGAACAAACTAAAATGAAATTTATTTTTTATAAAATACTCAATATTTTACAAAGTCCAGTGTTCATTTTACCTCTGAAAAGTGATGGGACTCACATAATCAAAAATCTATGGGTCCCAACAGATATTTATAGGTCCCCAAAATTTAGTGTTATCGAAGTTGAAATTGTAAATCGGCGACAAAGATATAATATAAATCTATATATTCATTCAGTTCATCACAGTTTATTGGTAATACAAATCAGTTATCACTTTAAGATTTTTCAGTTCACAACAATATTGTACATTATAGAAAATAATATTGCTGAAATATGAATCTATATTTTCATTTAGTGTTAATCATCACAGTTAATTGGTGATCCAAAGCAGTTATTACTTTATATTTTTCAGTTCACAAATATTGTACATTACACAAAATAATATTGCTGAAATATTAGTCTATATATTCATGCACTTTTAATCGCAAATTAATCGCAATTAATTGGTTATACAAGGCAGTTATCACTTCAGATTTTTCAGTTTCATATATTCTTCGTGGTTTGCCGTCCCGCCACAGTTGAAATGTCCAATTGTTTGGTAAGATGCACCTTCATAAACTGGTGTTGTCTAGCCTCCATTATCATCCTTCTCATAGCGTCACCAGGAATATAATTTAGTCAATTTTGCTAGGAGTCTTCTTGTGTATTTTCTTTTGTCAAATCGTTCGCTTCGACAAACGTGTTTTGCTTGCCTCCGCGATCTTCCGAAGAATTTCTCTGCCGTTTTTTCGTGCCGGAATTATTGCCGTTGTTATCACATTCTGCATTATGTTTCGACTTATTACTGACACTGAAGAAATTAATTTTGTGTTGATTTGCACTAATACTAACTTTTTTTTCGGAGGCATACTTAACCTTCGCTCGATGACAACCACCATAACAATGACAGAAAGCAACGAGATTTCGTTTGCCGAGATCGGCGTGCGGACGAAAACTCTAACCGCGAGACCAAAACAACAATGGCGGATGTGCCTGACGAAAAATTTAGAGTGCGGTAAATCTTTGTTAAAAAAAATAATAATAATCGGGTGATAATGACAATTTTGTGTCAAAAAAGTTGCGTCCCGGGGTCGCACGTTGATTTGACACTATGCGTCCCCAGCAAAAATGATGAGTCTAGGACGCAGGGACGCGGGCAATCAGGAACACTGAAAGTCACAGGGAGCCACAAAAGAAAGATGAAAGAGCCACATGTGGCTCTGGAGCCGTGGGTTGCCGACCTATTCTCTAAGTGGTTTGCTAGAGCTTCAGGGTAAAAAGTTTGTTTTGGGTTAAAGTTTGTTTTGTGGCCTTATATCATAAACAATGTTCCCTCTAAGCTGCGCGCGTGCGCAATCGCGCACTGCTCGCACATTCTGAGCGCACAAGAAAATCTATCCAGCGCAATGTTCCCTCTAAGCTGCGTGCGTGCGCAATTGCGCACTACCGAGAGCTTTTCCGCGCACAAGAAAATCTAGCCAGCTCACAAAAATCAGGGCTTGAAATAACTAATTAAGAATCAAATTAAGTCAAAGTTACAGCGCATGAAGGTAAAAATACACTGGTTCCCCAGACGTTGTGTTCTAAATGCAGTATTTTGAAGTCAAAGGTCGAAGTAGAACGAAGTTAAGTAAAGTCAGTAGAGTTTTGCGAGAACCGGCTTCTTCGGCTCGGCTCACTAAAAGGAACCGGCTCTTTCGGGTCCCAAACGGCTCTTCGGGTTGTTTTTGCTTCTTTAATCCCTATATGAACAAATATTATGTAAGATTGTGCACAAAATGACTTAAACGAAGGGGGGGGAATAGAACAAAAAATCAAAAAGTACCAAAATGAAAAAGTAGTGAAAAGCTGAGAAAAAAGAAACAAAAGGAAGAGAAAAAAGGAGGAAAAATTCTGAAAAGAACCAGAAAAAAAGAAAAGAAAGAAACAAAGGGGAAAAAAAGGAAATAGAGAACAAGAAAAAAAGTAACAGCTAGGAAAAAATAAACACAATGAGATTTTTTTAAAGGAACTTAAAAAAAATAGAAAAAAAAAACAGGGAAAAAGAAGAAAAGGATTGTGTTGCATTCAAATAATTTCCAATTATACCAAGTCAATCTTGTTGCCAACATTGTACTTCCACTAAAAAATGTGATTAAATTCAGTTGTGTATCGTACTACTAATGACTTAGTTGCCACACTTGGAATTGCTGTTGCTCACTGTTGTTTCAAACGTTGCTCACCGACTTTGTGTGAACGCTCAAACCGTGGAAAATTAGAGGGAACATTGATCATAAAGTGTTTCAACAATGAATATAGATTGTTTAATGAGCTTCCGTAGATGGGATTTTTTAGCAATTTATAACCAAAAGGGGTCTATTGGTGAGAGACTTTGACAGTAAACTGTAGTCAAAATTGTGTCCTATAAATACTGGACCAGACCCCATCTACAGTATGGTGTTGGATTTTTATGTGTGCCATTGAATTCTGCTTTTATCAATAAATTTAGTAATTGCACAGGTTCTATTTTATCTCCGACCCATGTGTACCTCATTTATGGCTCGCAAGCCATACCCCATAGGTTACCGCCCCTTGATTAATAGACTTGATTCTGCAACAGCACGATGGTTTCTTTCGGAACATATACATACCTGTTTTTAATTCTAGAAATTCATTCCTCAAACTTTGATGAAGGGCCATTGCCAAACCTGAATCTTAAGGGGGGCATATCAAATGTACCGGTACTGGGGGGCACAACTATTATTATGATGTGTCATGCAGGCAGGGCCGTTGCTGGCCATTTGGGTGCCCAAAGCACAAATGTTGTATGGTTTTGTTTTCTTCACAATTTTTTTAAAAATACTAATAGGTCAGAGTGCTGGAGCGTTCACATCCAATAGGCGAGTGTGCCATATGAGCCTACAAAAAAAAATAATCCGTACCTAGGAGAGTGTGCCCTTTAAAACAGTGCGCAGTATGGGTGTAGAAATACGGTCCAATAACGAGCTTTTTTATTTTAACATTGACTACCGGTAAGTGACCCATGAGCTTCATCTCGTTTCTTCTTTTTTTTCCCTCCGCTTCGGACTCTGGCTGCTGTTTCGAGGCCATGTTTGCACAGGTGTTCACCATATTGCGAATGAGGCGTAATCGAACATACCCCTGGGAGGGGAGGGGGGCACCATGACAGTGGAGATAGGCAGGGGCACAAAGCAGAGTCACCCCTTTTCTCAGGAAATTTGGTTTATCCTGCTTTTGTTCAACCTTATTAACGCATATTATTAACACTTTTAACACTTTACTTTTTTTTTCACGACCCTAAATTTCTTTTGGGGCCCTCCTGGACACTTGATGCCCTACGCAGTGCGCGTTATGTGCATTTGTGGGGCTACGGCCCTGCATAAAGGGATTCCGGTTCAAAGTTGCTAAGTATAAAAAAAGTTTAAATTACTTAAAAGTTCAAGGCAGAGTGAAAAAATGAATGTTATGATAATTTAGTAGAATAATAGATTGTTCTAAAAGGTATTAAATTATTTAGTGCAGAATATTACATCATGAATAGGAGTATACAGAACAAAGGGACCACCAAAACCTGTGTTTTTATCCTCCATTTCCTTTTTTCCCTTTTTATTATTTTTTGTACTCTGCTGCTTAAAGTCATGATTGCAGGCTTAAGTTTTCAAATGACGCACCCCACCTTTAAGGAACATGGCCTGATAATTGGTGATAAAAAGGTGTAAGATAAAAGCTGTTTATCTCTTTAGGATAATGCTGAATCAATATTTCCCTCTTGCAGTTATACGTCATTTATTTTGAATATCAAATGTAAACACCTTTTTATTTAAATTTCCCCACAATAACAACAAAAAGCAAAAGTAATTTAAGTAAAATTGCTATGTAGCCCATCCTTCAGATTATGAAACTGAAAAGATTTTTCATTATTTTCCCTATATGAAAAACAAATGTGGTGGTCACAAGGCAAGCTGAATTAAACAATATACTCGCACTTCCATTTAATTTGTTAATCAATTATTTGTTCAAATAATTTATCGACCACCCAATAATGCTATAAAACTAAGTGTATATTATTTATAAAGAGTATTTTTTCCCATAGTGCAGTGGTTACCTCATGCGCCCAATACGCGATAAGTCCCCAGTTCGAGACCAGGTGAGAACAAATGTTTGCTTGGACAGGGATGGGCGCCACCAGGCTGTACTTGCCCAAGACACACCACAGGAAATGGTGCCCCTACAACCAAAGAGATTAAGGGATCCAATCAACCAACCATTTTTTTAACCTGAAAGTTTGGACACCCTTGTTTTAAAAAATTGTTGAGTGTTCAGCTAAAATGAATGTATCGTATGTTCTGGACTACAAGGCACACTTAAAAACAAAAACTTTGCCAAAAATTGAGAAGTGCGCCTTAAAACCTGGTGCACCTTACGTACAGGTAAATCGGTATATCAAATCGGATATACATTATTACAATGTAATGCTTCTATATACGGTAACCTTTTTAATGCTTTGAAAATGTATTATTACTATTAGGTGCATCTTTAAAACAAGAAAATTCCCAAAAGTTGAAAAGTGCGCCTTAAAACCTGCCCTGATTTATGTTCAGGAAGTACAGTAAACAAAATCAGAAATGCATTACTACAATGTAATGTTTCCATATATGGTAACCTTTTATGAATTAACCAAGTTGATTTTTGAGTAAAACCAGATTTCATAATATTTATATTCGATTAAATATGTTTTTAAAAAATGTAAGCCTCAATCTTTCTGTAGTTTTAATTTCACATGCCTTGCATATGAAACGTAAAGCTAACAAAGATTTATCTTTTCTTCTGAGGGTGCGCCATATAATCAGGAGCACCTTATCGTATAGAAAATACGGTACTACGTATGAGCAGACATCCGTACATCATAGACCTATATCAATATTTTCCACAACCAGAATTAATGAGTGTGTTTAATCTATAATGAGTTTAATGGCCAAAACTCTTTTTGAGATGCTGAGACCTTGCTTTAAGAGGCATCCCACATGCTTCTTGCTCAATTTTAGTGAGTATTTTGTATGAATTTGAAAGTGTGTACTGTAGACCAGAGGTCTCAAACTAATTTGACTTGATGTCCGCAGGAGCTAGGGTCTTGGTGAGGCTGGACAGAATTGTTTTTTTTGCTACACAAAATAAGATGTAAAAAAAAACTATATATATATATATATATATATATATATATATATATATCTGAAATGAATGTGAATATAAATCAATCAGTAGTATATCAAAGGGACAGTGTATATTGTTTGACTACTAAACGTCGCTTGATTGTGCCATGCAACCGAGAACCAGTGCTAAAAAGAAAAAAAGACCAACTGCAGAGACTAAAAGTCACCAAACCACAACATTTTTCATTTTTTCTTTTCTTTTTTGCCCAGCCTTTTGCAAAGTAAGAACAAAAGGAAAAAAGGAAATGAAAAAGGAAAAAAGACAAAGACAAAATAAAGAACAAAAATGAAAAGGATGATTGTTAATGATAATATTTTCTTAATACATTAAAAACTGACGTGATCAGCAAGAGAGGCAAATGTAGGTTTACAAATTTATTCACTGCGCAGTGGGTAGACTAGACGAGTCTCACACCGTTCCCGCGCAGCCAACGGGTTTTGTTCAAAAGTTTTCGCATGCGCAGGAAATATCAATGACGTCACACATACGTCTTTCGGTTCAAAATAGAAAAATAGTAAAAATAAAATAATAAAAACGAGTTGAAATGTAAGTCAAGTTCATCAGGATCATTTGTAACATAGAACACAAAGAAATATACAATTAACTAAATGTGATCTGCTTTTACAATGATAAAGAAGAAAAAGCCAGGCAAAAACAAGGAATCAAAAAAGGAAACGAGACAGGTTTTTTTTTATTGTTTTTGGGGGTACATGTAGCAGTAAGATAGCTGACAATAATGTCAGCTTCATCTAAGTGAGGCTTATGTTAAGCAAAATAAATGCTAATGACTATGAGTAATTTAAAACATGGATGTTTGTGTCATAGTTAATGTATTTTTGCTTATTTTATAAATCATTGTTTTTTTGATTAATTATACTTTTGCTTTCATTGGTCCTGTGGTAAGGGGCCTCTTCCTCTGGGAGGTGTGAGAATTCTCCCAGCGTGGTCCGCTGTGTGTCGTAAGAGGTGACTAAAATGGAGGGAGCGAGAGGACTGGGGATCCTCTCTTCTCTATCTCTACTCCCTAAGAGACACCAAGGCATACGGACCTGGTTCAGAAAGAAGTGCAGAGGAGAGAGAGGAGTTCTGGAAGGGTTTGTCCGAATGTGTGGCAAGTGCGAAAGAAGGGTGGAACGTGGTAATACTAGGTGACCTGAATGGTAGAGTGGGTGATGTAACAGTTGAAAATGTGGTTGGTAGATATGGAAGAAATGAGAGTGGGAAGAAATTGATTGAGTTATATGTGGAAAATGAATTGGTGATTGCAAATATATCGTTTAAAAAGAGGGACGTGAATAAGTATACTTTTGTCGGAGTGGATGGTGGTAAGATGGTGGACTTAGCACTGATGGATTATGTAGTGGTTAGGAAAGGGATGTAGATAGTTGGATGTGCATGTTTACAAATGAAAATGAAATGTTTACAAGGGTGAAATGAGTGGTATGTCTGATAATTTTTGTGTGGAAGAAAAACTGAGAAAAGATGGATCGTGGAGGGCTAGTTTGAAGATGATGGCTCACAGCTCTTTTGCTAATTTTCTATTTATTACCGTTGTCTTGTCTTTTTTGTTTTCTTTTCTGGACACATGCGTGGCCGATAACACCTATAGTCGGGAGGAACTTATACAATTGGGTCTGCGTCTAAATTTCGACTTTTTGGGCACTTTATATACCACCTTTGATATCCCGCAAGAGATACAAAGGCTTCCGGGATCTCCGTGGGTGGCCAACCCACTTACGAAGCAGCAGAGACAGCGTAGGGATCATAGACAAAAGCGGGGCTGTCGCTCGGGCAAGTGTGTTAAGCTAAGGGAGCTACATCAGCGAAACAGCAGTGAAGGACACAAAGATAATTGAATTGTGCCTAATTCCACCAATATTTCTTCATCGATCTTGCCTGTCAACCGACGCCTGAGACGAAGCACGCCCGAACGGCGACATCTTGTGACGATCTCCACAAAGACTTCAGCTAAGTTCAAAGATTTAGCAAAGCTGAAATTTGGTCTTGTTGATAATATTATTCGTGATTACAAACTTAACCTGATTGGTCTGTGTGAAACTTGGTTGAGACCGGATGAGTTTTTACTGTTAAACGAGGCTTCTCCTCAAGACTACGTGAGCTGTCATGTAGCACCCTCTTTGAAGAAGGGTGGCGGTGTTGCGCCAATTTCTGAACAAATACTCAAACTTACTCCCCGTACCTCAAATGATTATAAGGCGTTCGAGGCTCTTGTTATGCGGTCCTCCTTAATTTCAATTTATGTAGTAACTATTTATCGCACACCTGGACCATACACAGTTTTCTTAGATGAATTCTCTGAAATGTTGTCTGACCTTGTAACCTATGAAGACAAAATGATAATCATGGGGGACTTTAACATTCATATGAACTCCCCACTCAGTTCACTTACTGTTGCGTTTCGGTCTCTTATTGATACATTTGGTTTAATCAAATTGTTGATTTGCCGACTCATAAAGATGGAAACACGCTAGACTTGGTTCTGACTCGAGGAGTTTCAACCTCAAACATGTTGCCATGTACCACCGTTATTTCTGATCATTATTTAGTTTTTTGGGGGAAAAGTGTCAATTTTATTGACACTTTTTAACAGCAATTAAACACATTCACAATTTCATTATATCATATTCTAACAATATGAGGTTTGAACAATTTTTATCAACACTTTTTACAGCAATTAAACACATTCACAATTTCACCATATCATATTCTAACAAGGTTTCTGGAAGTAAAGTGAAAGTGTGACATTCTGCCTTTGCTCTTTATTTCCGCCAAACCTTTTAGTTCTTGTTTGATCTCTCTGATTTCATCATTAAATTCGATCCCCTTATGTGTTAGGGTAAAATAGCTTTGGTGTCTTCGTTGTAGAGGGTTGTTTATTAGAATGGCTACCCCATCGTCACGGTCCTCACCCAAGCCACTCCACAGTGAAGGGCACGGCCAAATCTCTTCCCATTGTTCATAACCTTCCAAAAAGAGGGTGCAGCATTCATTGATAGTAGAGACGGTAAAGTTCATAGGTGTTGTTGAAGTATACAAATTACTTAATCAAAACCGGGGGGTCCGAGTCCAAGAAGGGTGGCGGTGTTGCGCCAATTTCTGAACAAATACTCAAACTTACTCCCCGTACTTCTAATAATTTTAAGGCGTTCGAGGCTCTTGTTATGCGGTCCTCCTTAATTTCAACTTATGTAGTAACTATTTATCGCGCACCTGGACCATACACAGTTTTCTTAGATCAATTCTCTGAAATGTTGTCTGACCTAGTAACCTATGAAGACAAAATTATAATTATGGGGGACTTTGTCATTTGAGGTGCTGGCTAAATGTTGTATTAAAAAAACGGAAGGATTTAGTTGACGCAATATAAGCACTAACATAGTTTCTGAGCTCTCTGATATTCTTTTAAGAGTAGTTGCGTTGTTTCCTTTATATAAAGGCTCTATTGGGAGGTCGCTGGTTCGCGCCTCGGCCGAGTCATACTGGGAGGTCGCTGGTTTGCGCCTCGGCCGAGTCATACCTAAGACTTATAACATTGGTAAAAATGGCGGCGCCCTCTGTTGGCTGCGGCTGCATCGGCTCGCTACAACGGGTCAGGTGTATCGACATTTCGTTCTGTGTACATTGTTACAAAGAACGACAATACAAAGGAAATTATTATTATTATTATTATTATTATTGACTCACTCATGAATGAGTTTAATGCTACCCTGGCTAGTGTCCTGGATTCAGTATCGCCCATACGGCTTAAATTGCGACCTAAAAGACACACGCCTTGGTTTACAGATGAAACTAGATCGCTTCAACAAGAATGCAGGAAATCTGAAAGAAAATGGCGCTACCAAGCTTGAGGTTTTCCGTCAAACCTGGTGTGACAACTTGTTAAAGTATAAAGCAGCCCTTGCCTCTGCAAAATCAGCCTACTTTTAGAAGGTGATTGCGGCACAAAAGAACAACCCCAAAATCCTTTTCAACACTGTAGCATTGCTAACGAGGCAAAAGATTATCCCAGATAGTTCTACCCATTCAGCCCATGACTTTATGGTCTTATTCAATAAAACGATTTAACGCATACAGGAAGACATTTTTAAAGACAGTGTTATTACATCACATATTAAAGGGCTGAAATCTATAGATGCGCGACATGGTGGCTGTCCAGGGAATTTTTCCTGATTTAGTGATCTGTCACTCGATAATCTCAAACAGGTGATGAATACGGCCAAACCGACGACTTGCCTGTTTGACCCGCTTCCGGGTTCGCTGATTAAAGTCTTTTCGGGGTCCTGGGACCTTCAGTTCTAGATATTATAAACATATCACTCTCCTCAGGTGTAGTTCTAGTGGCTTTTAAGTCCGCTGTTATTAAACCTACACTAAAATGACCCAACCTTGATTCAGAAAGCTTATGTAATTATAGACCTGTGTCAAACCTACTGTTTCTTTCTAAAGTACTTGAAAAAGTTGTGGCACAGCAGCTGAATGATTTTATATCCGAGAACAATCTTTTTGAATCAATACAATCAAGATTCAGGGCTAACCACTCTACTGAGACAGCCCTGATTAAGGTAACCAATGATCTTCTACTGGCAATGGACTCCTGCGCTTCATCACTCTTGCTGCTGCTGGACCTTAGTGCTGCTTTTGACACTGTGGACCATAATATCTTGCGAGAACGGTTGGAAAAATGTATTGGTCTCTCAGAAACCGTCCTCTTATGGTTCAGATCCTACCTCTCAGATAGGACGCACTGTGTTAAATATGGTCAAATGACATCTGAGCCCTTTAGTGTTACCTGTGGTGTTACGCAGGGTTCAGTACTTGGCCCCCTTCTTTTCAGCATTTACATTAGGTGATATTTTTCGCAAGTATAATATCAGTTTCCGTTGCAAAGCAGTTGACTCTTAACTATATCTTCCAATAGAGGAATCTGCCACACTAAACTGTGGAAATTTGGAGGCCTGCCTCACTGAGATAAAAGAGTGGAGGCCACTTAACTTGCGCCTTAACTCTGAAAAGACCGAAATGTTAGTTATTGGTCCATCTAAATGTTGTGACTTGTTCTCAAAAACTGCTCTGAACATTGACAAATGTATCACCCAGAGTGACTTAGTTAAAAATTTAGGTATTTGACCCCGATCTAATCCAAGCAGCCGCCGACTAGATTTTCCCCCGAACGCGAGTAGTCCGCGGTGTATGCTGGGATTTATATACCGGCGTTTCATTGGCTAACCAATGTGTCAATCATCATTTGAATCGATCACTATTGGCTAAAGTTATTCGGAGGTAAAGGGGCGGATCCTTTTTATCATTTACAGACTGGCATAGGCTAAAGGGGCAAAACAAAGCCTGCAATTGGCCGAAAAAGATGTGTCAATCATCAGTTGAATTGATCACTATTGGCTGAAGTTATTCGGAGGTAAAGAGGGCGGATCCTTTTTATCATTTACAGGCTGGCATAGGCTAAAGGGGCAAAACAAAGCCTGCAATTGGCCGAAAAAGATGAATGTGAATAGCATGTTGGGTTGACGGCATAGAGAAAACAGTATTTTACTTTTCTGTACTGTATTTGTAAATATTTTACTCTCCTGGATTTACTTCACTCACAGATATAAGAGGACCATGGTTGCACATTATTGTTGAACACAACGACTTCGGTGAGCTACTCCGGCTATATATGTTCCCAGTATCTTGTTTCAGAGTGATTTTGATGTTTCTGTGATGGGTCTTTTTTTAAATTAAACTCAATTCCAAGTGTTTATTGTCATATGCACAGTAAAGTTGCGAGCGAAAAAGAAAATAGAAACTAAGGAATGGTTGGCATTTCTTGAATCCCAAGACTTTAACCTTCCGAATGATATTTGGAACGATGCATTTGAGTGACATTGTAGGGACTCCGCATCCGCACGTGTCTACGACACGTATTTGCTTCTTTGCAGGCTTTCGGAATGTTAAGGGGGTAATAAGTTTGACTGAACTTTCTGACTATTTTGTCGACGTTCCCATTGTAGCGCCTTATAATCCGGTGCGCCTTATGGATGTCAAATATAGGACTAAAAACTATTTTTTCGGGGTGCGCCCTATAACCCAGTGCGCCTTATACTGCGGAAAATACGGTACTAGAACAGCTCTCTTCCATCTTCGCAACATTGCTAAAATTCGTCCTATGCTGTCTCAGTCAGATGCAGAGATTATAATTCATGCGTTTGTTACTCCCCGTCTCGATTACTGTATTGCACTACTCTCCGGTCTCCCGCAGTCCAAAATCAAGAGCCTTCAGCTAATACAAAATGCTGCAGCGAGGCTTTTAACTAAGACAAGAAAGTTTGATCACATTACCCCGATTATAGCTAACCTGCATTGGCTCCCTGTTGGCTTAAGATGTGATTTTAGGGTTCTGTTGGTATTTATACAAAGTCATGCCTGGACTTGCTCCCTCTTATCTTTCAGATTTAATTTCCCCCTACGTTCCGGTCCGGAGCCTTAGCCCTGAAAACGCTCGTCTTCTGGTGATCCCAAGAGGCAAAAATGGTTCCACTTCTACTCTATAGCATATGAATAACCTATACTTTTCGTGGACAATATCTCTGTATTATTTGTGATTGCAATATCCTTTGCGGTCTGGTAATCCTGAAAGGGGGATGCTACATGAGCGGTCCCTTCTCAGGGTTTCTTCATTTTCCTCATGTTGAGGTTTTTGAGTTTTTCCTTGCCCTCATGTTGGTTCCAGAACAGGGGATGATGTAATAATAGTCTGAAAAATAGTCTGTGTAATAACCTGTGCAGCCCTTTGAGACTCTTTGTGATTGAGGGCTATACAAATAAAAATGACTTGATTTGACTTATAGACTTAATGAATTAATTACCTGGTGCTAAATAGGCTGGTTTAGCTGCTCTCTTGTAGCTGTCTACTTTCATAGTAAACTTCGTGCAGCTTGGTTTGGCTTTGGTGCTTGACTGCGGGAAAATGGATGGAACAAAGCCTAGATAGCTCCTGTTATTGCACTTTTGTCGTGTAAAATAAAAATTTAAACAATTGTAGCATGCATCCGACCCACAACAAAGCCTGAAATCTAACTGTATAAATTTAAAACCCATTCAACCATAATGGACTCTTCTCTTTAAAAAAATGTCCACTGTTTCATGAAAATGGACCTTTGGACATATCTGTCATGTGCGGATGTAAACACTGTATAAACTATGTTTATTGTCTGAAAACTATTTTCATGGACTCAAATGGGTGTATGATGCCTCAAAGACCTGAGTGTTAGAGATTACCAAGAATCAGATTATTTACCTGACTTTAATTAAAATTTTGTGAATAAATGGGTAAAATGTGGATAAATCAATAATAAATCAATACAATCTTGACTTTATTTAATAATCACAACTGCAAATAAAAGTCCGGATGATCTGACCAGACTTCAATTTTACTGATTCATAATTTATTGTCAGAAACTTTACTTTCGGATTTACAGGTTGCAGAATCACCACTCATATTAAAAAAACCATCATGTCAACATATTTTTTGAGAGGATACATATTATTCTAAATTATATGCAATCAACATCTACAACAATGACTAACCAGTGATAAAATGTGAATCACAAACGTAGGTTTGAGTGCTGCGAGGAGACCAGTTTGTTGGGGACGATCGATCCGTCCATTTTTTGCACGCCTCGATTCACCGCAGACTTCCATTTCTCCCTCCTTTCCCTGTCAGATGGAAATATGAAATATATTTCCGATTCAGGA
The DNA here is from genome assembly GCF_059441175.1 of Urocampus carinirostris. Lineage (NCBI taxonomy): Eukaryota > Metazoa > Chordata > Actinopteri > Syngnathiformes > Syngnathidae > Urocampus > Urocampus carinirostris. The sequence goes on along the minus strand of NC_142363.1, from coordinate 761,326 downwards.
CTCTTTCTCTTATTAGACGTATAGCCGTTTACACAGCAACTTTCCACCATTGTTCTAGTCAGACTCGATAAAGACATTTTTCCCCCAAACAAAGGTGGGGGCCCGGTGGATTGTTTGGTCACGTGACCAAGAGCCCGGATGTCCGACTTCATCCATACGTTACCGATCTATGTTAGTGCAAAGCTAAAGTCGTTAACATCCTCGTTCAAACCTCGTAAAATCGCGCGCGGTTTGTGTTTCAAATCAACTTCCAACTTCAATAGTGGCGACTCACGTTTTGAAAATACACTAAAATAAGCAGTCGGCTTGTGGAATTTGATTGCCTTCCAACGTTGGATTTGTGTGCTTCTCACCGATTACAGCCTCTTTTTCTTTTCATTTATAAACAGCCGGACAGCGGGATTGCATTCCTCAGCCCCTTTTTAAATGTATTTATTTTGTTTTGGACGAATGTAATCTCGCATCACGGACTCACTGGGTAAGTCATTTTTTTGAGTAAAACGTCCTTCCGCCTGCAAGACCTCGGTATAAAATTGAGTGAATGCATATTATAGTCACGGCCCATTTATATTCAGAGCTTTGGGGATGCTGAGCACTCAGTGTCTGGCTAAGTAAAATTTAAATGAATAATAGATAAATAATCTCCCACTTAGTTCTCAAGCACAAACGGTTTTAATACCAAAACGACAAGAATTCGGTATCAGAAATAACGTTACCAATTTACAACTTCTTAAAACTAAATGGTTTATATATCTCTCATCTCATCATCTCATCAGCCGTACCGCTTATCCTCATTAGGGTCGGGGGGGGGGGGGGGGGGGGGGGGGCTGGTGCCCATCCCAGCCATCTCCGGGCAGTGGGCAGGGGACACCCTGAACTGGTTGCCAGCCAATCGCAGGGCACACAGGGACAGACAACTCATTCGCTCATTCACACCTAGGGACAATTTGGACCGGCCAATTCACCTGAAATGCATGTTTTTGGAACGTGGGAGGAAACCGGAGTGCCCGGAGGATATAAACATCAAAATGTGATGATAATGTTGAATATGATAGAATAGAATTGTCTTTATTGTCCTTAATATAAACGTTTCGAAACATTGTGTGCAACGAGATTACACATGGAAGCGTTTTTCATTATTTTTGAGCCTATTTTGCCTTTATTAAGGCAAAGAGTTTTTGCTTGAGCACCACCAAAAACGGGCTGGTTATGTCCATGCTTTAGCCTCCCTATGATAACTCAACATTACACACCAACGGTGCATGCAAAAATGTGTTACAATCAGGGTCAGAGGGTTACTTTAAAAAAATGTAATCCGATACACATTATGAAACAATACAGGTGCTTAAAATTCTTGAAATTGCCTGAATTTTATTGTTGAGTCTTTAGGGTCAGGAAAATGCTTGAATTTTTTGTGAAGGGCTGGAAAACGCTTGAAATTCCTGCCGTATTGGAAGTCCGACTCGACAGACCAACTTTTAAGGAAAATGACCAATAATAAAATCGGCTTCAGGCAGCACGGCGGAGCAGTGGTTAACGTGTGTGCGGCACAGTTCTGAGGTTATGAGATCAAATTTCCTGTGTGAAGTTTTCATGTTCTCCCGTTTCCTTCGGGCACTCCGGGTTCCTCCCACATTGTCCAAAAACATGCATGTCAGGTTAATTGGCCGGTCCAAATTGTCCCTAAGTGTGAATGAGGTAGTGAGTTGTCAGCCCTGCGACTGGCTGGCAACCAGTTAAGGGTGTCCCCTGCCCACTGCCCAACTTCGGCTGGGATGGGCTCCAGCACCCTGCGACCCTACTAAGGATAAGCGGTGCGGATAATGGATGGATGGATGGATGAACTCAAAACAATTAGTAACATTAATTACATTATGCAATTTACAAGGTAAAATCTTGCATGAATCAATCAATAGCTCTACATTTTGACGTCAGAGTGCCGTCCATAATAAAAATAACAAGAAAATATATCGTTACTCGTTAGAATTAGAATACCTTAATATTGCAGTAATGTAACCTGATGACTTTTGATTAGGGCTGCAACAACAAATCAATTAAAATTGATTACTCAAAGTGTAGGAAACTATTTATTGCATTGTGTGATTTATGAGCCACTTAGCATGTTAACTCAATGCAAATAAGTGCGTTGCATTTCCTTGTAAAGTGAAAAGTTGTAGTAGCAATTTAGTCTAGCAGAGGGCGCCTACAGGTTTTTTTTTGTTTGTTATGGGCCATTAAAGTAGTGACTGTAACTGAAAATGCAAGACATTTTACCCAACACCTATGTGGAGAGATTGTCTTAAAGCATTTACACGTGTATTGTTTAAATACACAAATACAGTGCATCCGGAAAGTATTCACAGCGCTTCACTTTTTCCACATTTTGTTGTTACAGCCTCATTCCAAGTTGTATTAATTTAATCTCTTTTCTCAAAATTCTACACAAAATACTCCATTATAAAAACGTGAAAACGTTTTTTTTTTTAACTTTTTTTGAATTTATTAAAAACAGAAAACTAAGAAATCACATTTACATAAGTATTCACAGCCTTTGCCATGAAGCTCAAAATTGAGCTCAGGTGCATCTTTTTTTCCACTGATCATCCTTGAGATCTTTCTACAGCTTAATTGGAGTCCACCTGCAGTAAATTCAGTTGATTGGACATGATTTTGAAAGGCACCCACCTGTCTATATAAGGTCCCACAGTTGAGTGTGCATGTAAGAGCACAAACACCAAGCATGAAACTCAAAAGAACTGTCTGTAGACCTGCGAGAAGGGATTGTCTTGAGGCACAAATCTGGGGAAGGATACAGAAATTTTTTTGCTGCTTTGAAGGTCCCAATGAGCACAGTGGTCTCCATTATTCGTAAATGGAAGACATTTGGAACCACCAGGACTCTTCCTAGAGCTGGCCGGCCTTCTAAACTGAGCGATCAGGGAAGAAGGGCCTTAGTCAGGGAGGTGACCAAGAACCCGATGGTCACTCTGTCAGAGCTCTAGCGTTCCTCTGTGGAGAGAGGAGAGCGTTCCAGAAGGACAACCATCTCTGCAGCAATCCACCAATCAGGCCTGTATGGTAGAGTGGCCGGACGAAAGCCACTCCTTAGTAAAAGGAACATGGAAGCCCGTCTGGAATTTGCCAAAAAGCACCTGAATGACTTTCAGACCATGAGAAACAAAATTCTCTAGTCTGATGAGACAAAGATTGAACTCTTTGGTGTGAATGCCAGGCGCCATGTTTGGAGGAAACCAGGCACCGCTCATCACCAGGCCAATACGATCTCTACAGTGATGCATGGTGGTGGCAGCATTAGGATGTGGTGGTGTTTTTCAGCAGCAGGAACTGGCAGACTAGTCAGGATAGAAGGAAAAATGAATGCAGCAATATAGAGAGATATCCTGGATGAAAACCTGCTCCAGAGCGCTCTTGACTTCAGGCTGGGGCGAAGGTTCATTTTTCAGCAGGACAACGACCCAAAGCACTCAGCCAAGATCTCAAAAGATTGGCTTCAGAACCACTCCGTGAATGTCCTGGAGTGGCCCAGCCAGAGTCCAGACTTGAATCAGATCGAACATCTCTGGAGAGATCTGAAAATGGCTGTGCACAAACGTCTCCCATCCAACCTGATTGAGCTTGAGACTTATTGCAAAGAAGAATGGGCAAAACTGCCTAAAGATAGGTGTGCTAAACTTGTGGGATCATATTCAAAAATACTTGAGGCTGTATTTTCTGCCAAAGGTGGATCAACAAAGTATTAAGCAAAGGCTGTGAATACTTATGTAAATGTAATTTCTTAGTTTTCTATTTTTAATAAATTCAAAAAAAAGTTAAAAAAAAAAAACTTTTTCACATTGTCATAATGGAGTATGTTGTGTAGGATTTTGAGATAAGAGATTAAATTAATACAATTTGGAATGAGGCTGTAACACAGGGGTCGGGAACCTATGGCTCGCGAGCCATATATGGCTTTTTCTATGAGTACCTGTGGCTCGGAGACTAATTTGATTGCATGCTAATTTTATCCATCTCGTCCAAAACGTAAGCTACTAATCCTGTTCAGGTACACACAAAGCCATACCAAAGCTGATTTTGGAGCAGTGCTTGGCAGAATATATAGGGCACGTTTTTCACTACAATCTACAGTCAAGGTGTCACACGAAAAAAAAAAAAAAAACTCGTTCTGGCTGTACATCGCTAAAGAATCCGTTATATAAAACCTCACTATATTATCTGTCTTCAGTGTTCAGATACCTTATGACGAATCCACAGAACACACTGTAAATACGCCAAAACACAGGAAGAGAACTTAAAGTTTTTTGATTGGGTGAGTGGGAGGGATGGGTGCAGCTATGCAAAAAGTGCAAGCACTCCCTCCCATCTCTCGCCCTACGCCGTCTGCACCATAGATAAGCACATCAGGCTCCCTTTTTGCAGAATGTTGTGACGTTTTTACAAAATAACTGCTTACATCTGGTTTTGAAACCAATATGTATGAAAAAAAAGGGTCAAAGTGAGTTTAACCGATCTTGAGTAATTGCAAGAAAGACACAAGTTTAAATTGGTATGTTTGTTGATTTTGGGACACGGGCTCTGGCATTATTCTCTTTTCATAATTTTGATCAAATCATCAAAAATAAATGTGCTGAAGACTAAGTTTTTGTCTGGGGCGCGTGTTTAGCATTATAGTAAATTTGTCTCATAATATATGGCTCTTTCCCAAAATAAAATTAATATATTTTGCTTTTATGGCTCTTTGAGTCAAAAAGGTTCCCGACCCCTGCTGTAACATAACAAAATGTGGAAAAAGTGAAGCGCTGTGAATACTTTCGGGATGCACTGTATATTTGCGATTTACACAAGATCTAAAAAAATCATGTGTCATGATGAATGCAAGATTAAAAACTTCATATGTAAATCGCAGATATATATTTGTGGATCTGAAAAATACATGATGCACTCCGGATTTATTTTTTTAAATGGTCCAGGAGACATTGGAACTCTGCTTTGAAAGTCCTCAAAAACGTTTGAATTTGGCCATGAAACAGGAGTACGAATCCTGTAAGACAGGGGTCTCAAACTGGTGGTCCAGGGGCCAATTGCAACCAGCCGGGTGAAAGTTTTAGTCCCCAGCCTTAATATAAAAGTCTCATGTGTGTACAATTAAGCGCCTCCTGGTGGGGAAAATATAATTCATTAAAAGTGTTCCTTTAAAAAGGGCAAACATACATGAACTATGCAATAAATGTTCACGTTTTAAAATACTCATAGGTAGAGAATTTTGCATTTATTTTACATAACATTCGCCTCACTTAGATGGAGCTGACATTGTTTTTGGGGCGGCAGTAGCTCAGGAGGTAGAGCGATCGTTTTAGGATTAAGGGATCCCAGTTCGAATCCCGGCCTGTCCGTGTTACATGTCGAAGTGTCCTTGGGTAAGACATTGAACCCCCAATTACCCCCAATAAGCAGGTTAGCGCCTTACATGGCTACACACATCACGGCCGCTATTGGGAAATGTGAAGCACAATGTAAAGCGCTTTGGGAAGTCATTGATTTGAAAAGCGCTATATAAATGCAGATCATTTCATTTCATTTCATCATCTTGCTGCTTCAGATACCCCAAAATCATAAAGGTTGTATTTTTTCTATTTCTTAATTTTCTTGTTTATTGCCTTGCTTTTTTTCTTTTTCTTTTTCATGTTTTTCTTTTTTTTTCTTTCTTTGTCTGTTTTCCCTTTTCCTTTATTCCATATTTTCCTTTTTTTTTCTATTTGCCCTTTTTGTCTTTTTTATTTCCTATTTTTCAATTTTCTTTTTTCCTTCTTTTTCTCTCTTTGCTAAAGGCTGGGCAAAAATAAATAAATATGTTGATTAATTAATGTTAATTAATTAATTCATGTTGTTCTTTAAGTCTCTGTAGTTAGTCTTCTTTCTTTTTAGCATTCTTTTTGGTTCATTTATTTATCGATTGATTTATAATCACATTAATTCTTAATATTTTTATTTTTAGATCTTATTTTTGCAGCATTTTTTAAAGATACATGAGAACAGTTTTTTCTTTTCTTGTGGGAAACCTAATTCGGCCCAACCTCATCCAGACCCTAGTTCCGGCGGCCTTTAAGTCAATTGAGTTCGAGACCCCTGCTGTAAAGCACATTAAGAACCCTGTGTTGTTTTAAACAAACAAAGTGTTCACTCTCTAAATTTTCTAACAAACTCTGGGATGTCGTGTGTCCAAGTTAGTTTTACTTGTTTGAAATGGGGATACCACACCTCTTGACATTACATAGATTTACCAGTGTGAGCAGTGTTGGGCACATTACTTCTTACAAAAAGTAACTGAGTTAGTAATTGAATTACTCTATAGTAAAAGTACTTTGTTATCAGGGAAAGTAACTATTTCCATTACGTTACAAAGTAGTTATTGTATGTCAAAGAATTTTAAATTTTCTGAGCAAATACGAAACGGGGCGTTGACTCAGTTGCTATTGGTGGGTTCATGGTGACATCTGAAAAGACGTGACGTAAACAACTGTGAGGAGAGTGGAAAACCTTACCGCTTTAAACCACATCAGGTTTGCAGGGGGGGTCACGCAGCCATAGGCGTTCTGCAGCCAAAGTAACACACCACTTTTAGCAGTCAGTAACTGTAACGGCATTGTAATGGCGGAAAAAATAATTAGTTAGACTTACTCAGTTACTGAAAAAATGGGATTGCAGGCTCGCACCAATTCAACTAAACGAGTGCTACATTTGAAGGAGAAGTAAAAAATAAATGTTCTTACTTGTAACACAGTGTATGAGTTGGCCATGTGTACAATCCATAAAACAGTTTCGGACGTTACAACAATGTGTACGCATGTATATGTAAATATACTTCTAAATAAAACTGTAATCCCGCAAAGTAATCCTTATTTTAACTAAATATACCAGTGATTTGATTATGTATTTTCTTTGTATTTAACGGAATACAATTAGAAAACATTAAATCATAAATACATAATGCTGTTCCTTCTGTTTTTTATAGGTGACCACCATTTCTGATGTCTCACATGTTTTGCACTTTACCTGTTTTTGTTTTTACCAAATTACAAGGTTGGGTGGTAATACCTTTTAAGATACTCCGCAACACTACCATTTTATGCGTTAGACTACCAATTTTCTCCCATTAAAAACGCCTAACATATTTTTTGTTCTTCTTTTTTCTACAGTTCTACCATTTTTTTCATATTCTACAACAGCAACAGACTAGTATTTTACTTTACGGTAGGTACTTTTAGATCCAAGTGAAAACATGGTAGTTAGTTGGATCGATCACCCCACCCCTAATAGCATAAACTTGTTGCAATTGCTTCTGTTATTTCCAGATTTCTGATGTCTCATGTGTTTTGCTCATTCCTTTTTGTTGTATTGTGCTGTTTTTTTAGAATACCTATAATTGTATAATTACAGGGTTTCCGCGGATCCTTGAAAAGTCTTAAAAGAAATTGAAGTAATTATTCTAAAGATAAGGTCTTAATTGGCATTAAAATGTCTTAAATCCAATTTTTGAAAGTTTTAGTAAAGTTAACACATTCATAACCACAATAATGTAGTAAAAAAAAGGCATTTTGAATGCATCAGGTTAAAAAATGGTTCATGAATGTAGCAGAAGAGTTCTATGGAATTCGAAGTTATTTGCCCGTTTTGACTGAGGATCCATGATGCACTGTAAACATCCTTTTTATGTATTGTTTTCCATGTCCATAAAACATTGATTAAGTGCTATGTTTTTTTTCCAACGCTACCAAAATATGATTTAAAAAAAAAAACATTTGTTTAAAATTGCTTCTCATTTATGTTGTTATTTTATTTATTTTTTTCTACTATGTTTTTTCTCTACTTGGTCTTACATTCAAGCTCAAAAGGTATTGAATTTTTTATTTTTTATTTTTTAATTTAACTTGCCCTAAGCTGTAGGAACCCTAAATTAGAATGTTTCTGTATTCTGTTTTAGCAGACTTGGATTGGGGGGAAAATGCATTCCAGAAGACAGCTTTTTAAACACCTTGAACCTTTATCCTCACGAACAATTACGGCATTTGCCAAGGGTAGTTGGCACAACTCGCCAGAGCAATTTGTTAATTTTAAAATGGAAGTCTTGGACAACATTGCCACAAAGAGGATACGGGAGGATTCCAAACAGGATAGCGGCTTTGAATCTCCAGAAGAGAAACATCAACTCAGTTGGAAAATGTCAACACAAGACTCATCTTCTTTCCTAACCCAAAGCAGCCTTGCCTGTGAGTCTTTAAACCTGGAACCTACGGCGTGCGAGTCCACCATTTTGCCATGCAATCTAATTGGGACCGACCAAGTCCTGTTCATGCTGGAGCCTCTATTTGATACAGAAATCCGTGACCTGTTAAAGAGCAATTCTTGCGAAGACACAAATCCTAATGGGAAGGAAAATGACCTGGACAAAGGTTATTCGTCCCAATGCCTCAATCAGAGTCCCTCTCTCCAATACTCGGCATTCTCCATCCCAATTTTTAATGGAAACAAGGACAACAACCATACTCAGGGTCCAAACCTGGCTGTGTCATTGAAATCCAGTAGAGAATCTTTTGTGGGTGATGTCTCTGATGTGTGGAACATCGGCTCTCCTGACCTAGAATCATCAGTATGCGAGGAGAATGATGGCAGTTTAAAAAAGGAAGTGGAATTGTGGCAGAATAGGGGAATACTTCTCCCTGACTACGACGACTTTGACAATAGTTTTAGAGTTCAGGTAATCAATTGAATACAGTGGTACCTCTTCTTACAAGTTTAATTTGTTTCTGGATTCCGCTCCTTGCTCGAATTGCTCGTGTAACAAGCGCATTTTCCTGGTGTGAAATGATTTATCGGTGGGGTTCATAGTTTGAGAGGTCCACAGAAAGTTAAAAATAAATATTTTCTCTATTAAGTATGTGTTAACAATGCCTTTATGCTTTATTTTCCACTGCGCATATCTGTTGTTATTAGACCTTTATCAGGCCTGTTTTGTGGCGGAAAAAGACTCCAAAAAAAATATATGTAAAAAAACAGTTTATTAGAGTGTGTCTTAGAAATAGACGCAAAGCATGTTACTCTGCTGTCATCTTCTGGCTTAAAGTCATAATTCCAGGCTTTTGTTTTCAAATGACGCACCCCACCGTCAAAGACTAATGGATCCACTCCCTTTCCTCCCAAAAGCACCCAAGCGAACAGCTATAAATTACTTTCCTGAGCACATTCAAATAGTAACAGGGTTTGTACAAGTGCTTAAAATCTTTAAAAAAAATTCAATTTAAATGTTGTGTTTTCAAGGATTGAAAAGCGCTTAAATTTTCGGTCAAGTGGTCGGACATGCTTGAAGTTCTTGCCATGTTTCTCAACAAGTCATCTTAAAAATTACCCCAAAACTGCTCTCTGGTGGCTTTGCTTTTGCCATTGCAATTCTCCCTTTGTGGTTAACGGCAGCTGGCATTTGTTGGCATGGCGTTGTCGCCGCATACAGGTTGTGCCCAAACGATGGTTGTTTACTTCACCTAAACAGCACTATGAAATGTGTGTTAGTGCAAGGATTACATAAAAATTATGGTACGTGCAAAAAAATAATCTCGTATTTTCTAGTGATAAATTGTTGGCTTTGAAAGTCCTTAAAAAGTGCTCGGATTAGGCTATGAAAAAGGTGAATAAACCCTGTGGTAATTAGACATAAAAAATACTGTATTAAGGTAAACATAATGATATTAAAGGTTGGTTGCATAGTTTTAGGGGACCACAAAAAGTTGAAAGATAAATATTTTATCTTCTTAGTATGTGTTAACAATGCCCAACTGAGTTCAAAGAGCCCTTATGTTTTGTTTTCCATTGCACCTATCTGCTTTTATTTTACCTTACCAGGCCTGTTCAAGGCCGAACAAGACCCTAAAAAGATGAAAAACGAAGAGTTTATTCGAGCGTGTCTAAGAAAAAAGGCAAAACGTGTTACTCTGTTGTCATCTTCTGGCTTAAAGTCATGATTGCAGGCTTAAGTTTTCAAATGACGCACCCCACCTTTAAGGAAATCAAATGTTGTTTATGAGCGCCTTAACGAACATTACATTATTCTTAATCACTATGACATTAAAATGTAAAGAGAAAGTGTGGTTTACTTTAATTATCACCTGCTCTGTTAGACTTCGTAGATACATGACCTAATTTACCTGTGTGACTACGTCAATGTTGCCGTGATAATTTCTGTCTATTTTTTGAGAACCGGCTCTTTCGAATTGGCTCACTAAAAAGAGGCAGCTCTTTAGGCTCCCAAACGCCTCATCGGCTTGTTTGTTTCTTTTAATCTATATCATTATGTAACGTTAAGCATGAAATTACTTAAAAAACGGGGGGAAATAAAAGACAAAAGGACCAAAATTAAAAATATGTACCATAAAGAGGTAAGAGAAACAAAAACAAAAAATGAAACAGAGACAGAAAGGGAGGCAGCACGGAGTTTGTATGTTCTCCCCGTGCTTGTGTGGGTTTCCTCCGGGCACTCCGGTTTCCTCCCACATTCCAAAAACATGCATGTCAGGTGGATTGGCCGGTGCAAATTGTCCCTAGGTGTGAATGAGCGAGTGAGTTGTCTGTCCCCGTGTGCCCTGCGATTGGCTGTTCAGGGTGTCCCCTGCCCACTGCCCGATGATTGCTGGGATGGGCTCAAGCACCCCCGCGACCCTACTGAGGATAAGCGGTGCAGCTAATGAGATGAGATGAGACAGAAAGGGGAAAAGAGGGAAGGGAAAAAAGCCAGACAACAAATAAGAAAAGTAAAAGGCTCAGAAAAAAATAAAAAAGGAAGAAACAAAGATAAAAAGGAAAATAAAGAAATAAATAAGAAATAAATAGTAAAGAGCAGGGAAAAAGTAACAAAAGGAAAACAAATTAAAAACGGAAATATTGAAGAAAAGTCCAGGAAATAAAAGTATTTGGGATCTATTTGATTGGTCTTGTGTTGTATTCAAATAATTTCCAAATATATCGAGTCAGTCTTGTTGCCAACATTGTACTTCCACTAAAAAGTGTGGATGAATACAGTTCTTTATTGTGCTACCAACTAAATATATCCCCTAAAATGTGAGTATAATACAACAAAAGATACTTCTTAAAAAATGGAAATAACATGTGAAAGTTGTTCTTAAACATCTGACGTTTGTGGGCCGTAAACCTATCCAATAGTAGATTAGTCAAATCATTCAAATGTGAAAACTAATTTAGCCATTGCTAGAAATTCAGCAAAATGATAATTTATTTGGGGTTTGGACATGTTCGCTAATGATTTGGTTGCTACACACAGGATTGATGTTGCTCACCGTTGTTACACGCGAGGCTCACAGATTTTGTGTGAATGCTCAGGGAATATTGCCTTGAGACAGTATTTTGATGCACAAGGTACTCTTTATCTGACAAATGGCTCTCCTCTGATGTTGCTTCTCTTTATAAAAAAAAAAAAAGTACCGAACATATTTGCAGAAAGAGAAGGGGGGTATAGACGTTGGACGTCCCCTCTGTCGGGCGTAGCATACATTTGCATGTATTTTCGTTTATTGTACAGATACTTGACAAACACTTGGGTTTTTTATTATTTCATATGATATATTTTTTTTTATTTATTTTTGGCACTGGTTTTCCATCAAAACTTCAATATTTGAATAAAGAGGAAATTACAAATTTGTAAAAAAAAAAAAAAAAAAAAATCTGATTCATCGATTAACACTAGAAGTCCCAGGAATATTCTTACCCCTTTACAATGACCAGCAAACAGCCAAAAGGCTTCGTTATTCAAAACTAACAACACAATGGGCCAACTTGTCACCATTGTTTTGTAAATGCAGCAAGGTAGGGTTGTTCAAATGGAATGTGATGGGTGTGGTGTTCATGGATGCATAAAGAGTCAGTTGGCAAAAAGACTACAAGTTTACTACAAAACTAAATATCTGATTTAGTGCTTTCGTGTTGTGTTTATCGTTTAATAAGGAGATTTTGCAAGGGAGGTTGACAGGTAAGAGATTGAGAAACTGTTGATGATGAATTAAAAGTACTGTCATTTGAAATTGAAATACACAAAAATAATTTACAGCACTTTTTTTTTTCTTTTTTTGCCTGCAGTAGTTTGCATGCGCAAACTGATATAGCTGATTTCTAAAGTTACGAAGTCACAAGCGGTCTTAGGCGGTTTCTAGTGGTAGCCCCTGCTCATGAACTGGATCTTCCTCTTAAAAACGAGCTTGAGTTTTATTGAAGAAAACATGTATCCAGAAATTCTCTTGTTTAGAGGTGCTCTTATAAAGAGGTACCACTGTAAATCAATTGTATTGAACAACACGCAACAGTGTTGAGATACTACATTTTTTTTGTTTTAAGGTGAAGTCGGTGGTACGTGTTTGTGGTCAGCCTACTTCCAGCTCCACACAATCTGTACGTTGTGGAGATGCTCCTGACAACTCGCCAGTACCCAGTACCAGTAATACATTGACCCTTTGTGGAAGGTAAGTACTGGAGAATTACATATTGGAGACCTTAACAGTATTGTTATAAACCCCTCACTAATCCTGTAAAATTTGCCTCAAATCCCAATCCAAAGTAAATTGAATGCGGTTCTTGAAGCGTTTGGAGTATATGAACAGTTTTGGGTTTTTTTAAAAGGTAACACACTGAAGATTTTTCCCAAACTGAAATAATCACTGCAAGTGTTAAAAACATTGAGTAATCTAAGTTGGAACACACAGAAATAGATGGTTGTTTGTTTGTTTGTTTTTTTTTGCTTGATTTTTTTTTTTTTGTAATTAAATGCCTGCAGATGAGTACAGCATGAGCATCTTAGCTTAAAAACAGGGGAGACAATAACTTGAAGCTGACCCCTTACCTTGTCAAATTTGATCACAATTTGAAAAATTAAACATTACATTTAACACTTTTTTCTAATGGTGGGTCAAGGCATTTCCGAAGGGGGGCCTTACCATTTCACAGCCCTTAAAACTTTGCATTTGTGTATTTTACAGTGGCCAATTTTTTGACATTTAGTTGTAAACGTTTGACTTCTCTTTCTAGAAGTCAATCCATGACTATGCACACGTGCGCGGGCTAATCGTGCGTAAAATTGAATCAAGATTGGCTTTGCGCACGTCTGCTCCTAATATTGTGTAATCTGAGTTGAAACACTCAGAAATAGAAGGTTTTCATTCTATTTTTAATCCAATAAAAATCAAACATAAAAAGAAATATCACATGGACATGTAAATATCTGCATATATATTTATTCATGAGTGCAAATGCCAGGCCAGAGCCCCCTGGCTAAATTTCTAAACCTGTTGCGGCCAGCGACTTTAAAGGTTTGCCCACTCCTGGCTGTCATGGTATTGGGCACAGGGGAGGCAGGTATTTTACTATGACACATAGGGGGTGGCACGCAAACTTCCCACAAAATTAAAAATAATTAAAATAAATTTGCGCCCCAAATTATCTAACAACATATCACTTTGCCTATGGTAAATCGTTGCAGCTTTGACGCCCCTGCTTGCTGCGAAGGTGTGCAGAGTGAGGAAAAGCGTATGGTAGGGGCTGCGCAGGGGACATTTCACCTCGACTGGCTCTCTAAAAAATGTTATATTATTGTTCTCTTCACATTTCTTGTATTTATATGTGTATAGTGTAGTTGTTTTTATTATTTAAACCTTTTTTGATAAATATCTGCCAAGTTTACATATACAATCAATTTGTATTATTTCTCTAAGCATTTGTGCAAATGAAAAATATGTCTGATTCTTTTATTCGTGTTAAATATGTGTCGTGGCAATTTGTTATTTTTTCGCTTTGAGGGGTACTCCCCCAAGGGACTACTTTAGTATATAAGCCCCGCTGACAATCGATTAGGTGAAGCATACAAAAAGGTTGCTCAGATATTTCAGCTGTCAGCTGTGAAAAAACACAGTGAGGATATGTAAAAAAAGTAAAATTACAGAGGCAGTTGCTCAGGAGGTAGAGCGCTCGTCTTGGGATCAAGAGATCGCAGTTCGAATCCCGGCTCCTCCGTGTTACATGTCGAAGTGTCCTTGGGTAAGACACTGAACCCCTAATGCCCCCAATAAGCAGGTTAGCGCCTTACATGGCTGCACGGCCGCTGTTTGGAAATGTGAAGCACACTGTAAAGCGCTTTGGGAAGTCTTGACTTGGAAAGCGCTATATAAATGCAGATCATTTCATTTCAAACATGGGCGTAACCGTCCCGTTTTTAACCAAATTTAACCACCCAAGCACCCTGTCAGATTTTTTGTGTGTTAAGCTGGCTAGCGAATTCATATTTAGTTATCCACAAATTTAGGTATTTTATTTTGGAAGGAAATTGGTTTTCTACAAACTTCCAGTCAATTGTTGCTTCGTATCCTTTTAATCAGCTTTTTTATGGTTTGATTTCGTGTTTGATGTCCCCATGGTGGAAGGCAGCGGTTCACTTGCGGTGAACTCTGCTGACTCCCGGTTCCCGAACAGGTTGACAATTTATCTGTCTTAGGTCATTTCCAAGCTTCTACCACAAGTGGCGGGGAATTCTTACCTATAATTCCCAGACAGTTGTCAGTCAATAGTCGTGTTTAAATGAGGTTGCAAATCTCCACTCACACTTTTTTCATATTCACAACATACGGAGTTTAAATGTAGACGTGGCACACCGTCGCTCCATTTCAGTTTTAAAGACTCCTATTCTGTCTATTATTGCGTGACATTGACTTCATATTCTCACGGCTTTATTTTATTCCTCAGTTTTATAGACTCCCCATCTCTGTAACTCGAGTCATTTATTTACATTTATTGTAGATAAAGACTCCTTCTATCCTCAGTTTTATACACTACATCTGTCTGTACTAAGGTTTTAAAGACTCACTCTATCTATGCAGATTTTAAGTACTTAAAGGACCTCGTCCTTCTTTGTTACCCCATTCACTCATCTCAGCCAATCATGAGCGCCTCATCCAAGGTGCTTCTTGTCTCCTGGCTTCGCGTCAACCGTTCAGACTCCAGCAATGGAACCGAGGTCCATTCCTGAAAAAGGTTTTGCTGCCGTGGCCACGGTCATCTGGTCGTTGGCTCCACCATTGGACTCCATCAGGTGTCTTGCGATACGGCTCTCGAAAGACCATTTAAAATGTCAGGTTTATCTGTAAAGATCTTTTGTAATTATCACCAAAGAAAGAGACGGAGACACAAATTTAAGTTTCCTCGACGGGGAAAATACTGTTAGCCTTTTTTTTGGGACGGCAATGCAGCGTTCCCCCCGTGGTTTATTTGGACAGACATTTTATAGGTACAAGGCATTAGATTAAATGTAGCAACTTCATGGTTTGACGCAGAAAGGTCCTTCAACATTCTCAGAGTAGGGCTCACATGTTGCAATGTCATGCCTTGATGTCGGAAGGTTCGTCAACATCTCTATCAGGCGGGTGCAAACTTGTCGGCATGGCTGGGTTTGGAAACTACACCAAAACTGAAAACACTAAGTATGGAGTCAATAACACAGCAAATATATTGTGACTATGTATGCGTATCACAGCAATTATAAATGTATATCACAGCAAATGTATATATCTACCACGGCAAATGTATGATAAATAAGTACTTAAAATTACTCCTACATTACCCCAAACCCACAAAAAATTATAGGATTTTTAAAACTCTATTCCTTAAGTGGGTCTCAAATTAGCGGCCCCAGGGTGATGGTTTGAGCCTTCATATGAATGTCTAATCGGACAGTGTGTATTATTAGGCACCTGCTGGTGGGATAGGTAGAATTTATTTAAAAAAAAAACAAATACTGAAATAAAAAGTAAGCATAAATACATGATTCATGTAATAAATATCTATGTTTCAAAATACTCAAAGGTAGAGAAATTTGCATTTATTTTACATAATATTAGCCTCAGTCAGATGGAGCTGACATCATTGTCAGCCATCTTGCTGCTACAGGTACCCCCAAAAACCTTTTTACCTTGATTCTGCCTTGCTTTTTAATTTTTTCTATTTTTTTCACCTTTTTTATTCACGCTTTGTCTTTTCCTTTATCCCTTTTTTGAATTTTTTATCTCGTATTTTTCTTTTTTCCCTTTTTTCTTTCTTTGCAAAAGGCTGGGCAAAAAAAGAAAAATGTTGTGGTTTGGTCAATTTAAGCCTTTCTAGTTTATCTTCTTTCTTTTCAGCACTCCTTCTTGGTTGCACGGCACAATAAAGCAACATTTTGTAGTAAAATAGTACTCGCTGTCCCTTTGTTGTACGTGCAGCCCACGCAAATGATGGATTCATTTGTTATTGATTGATTTTTTTCATTACTCATTTCTGATTAATTCTTGATATATTTTATTTTTAGATCTCAATTTTTAGCATTTAAAAAAAAAAAGATGTTTGTGAACAGTTAGTTTTCTTTTCTTTTTCAAACCAGGATTTTTTCTTGTGGAAAGCCCAATTCAGCCCAGCCTCACCCAGATCCTAGTTCCAGTGGCCCTCAAGTCAAATGAGTTTGAGACCCCTGTCTTAAAGGGACAGTGTGTAATATTTCGTGCATCCAAGTGGTATAAATAAACCTTTTAATTATTAAAAAATATATACAATAATAATTTAAATACTTTATACGTAATACTAAAATACATAAATCATAGTTCAAGAAATGTGTATTTCTTTCACACAGTTAATCCCCACTTAGGTCGGTGCCATGATTGTCTAGCATGAGGCCACCACGTTGTGCTCTGTGGCACCGGCCCTTGCTCGCAACAGACAACACAGTGTCATCTAACGGTCAAATACAGTAGAACCTGTACTGATATTACTACTATTTACTCTACATACAAAACTTTCAAGTTACGGGAAAATATTGCCTCTAGTTAGAAAGTTGTTTTAGATATGAAGTCAGAAATACAGTACAGTACGCGCTGCTATTAGTCCCTCCCTTAGTTTCCCAAACGTAAACAAAGGGGCTATCACTTAAATCAGTGCGCATGTATGCTCGAAGCATGCTCTTTGCGTCAGAGTTCAGAGACGACCAAGAGGGGGAAGTTCCGGCAAGATAGCGGGGAGGAGAACTTCATTTACTCAGCCCAGACCAAAGACATTTTAGGAAAAATTCATGGAGTTCCAGAATTTTTGGAAAGGAATTACCCGGAAAAAGATTTGACAAGTCGGGCTATCGCTATGGCTGCCTCGCCTATTTCCGATGGATTGTCAAAAGCCGGCAAAAGCAAACGTTATTGGATCAAATTTTAAAGAAACTCGGGGCAAAATAGTAACTCAATATTTTTATTTTTTCCATTATTCTTTGTTTTTACATTATGTGCCTCTCGTTTTATGTCTATTGTGCGGTAATCTAATTCTAACATGTATTTGTTTCATGGGCAGCACGGCTGCGCAGTGGTTAGCGCGTGTGCGGCACAGTTCTGAGGTCATGAGATCGAAACTTCCTGTGTGAAGTTTGCATGTTCTCCCCGTGCTTGAGTGTGTTTCCTCCGGGCACTGCGGTAAACATGCATGTCAAGTTGCCAAATTGTCCCTAGGTGTGAATGAGCGAATGAGTTGTCTGTCTCTGTGTGCCCTGCAACTGGCTGGCAACCAGTTCAGGGTGTCCCCTGCCCACTGCTAGAAGATGGCTGGTTGGGCTCCAGCACCCCCGCGACCCTACTGAGGCTTACCAGAGCAGATAATGGATGGATGGATGGATTTGTTTCAGGTTCTGATGCTCTTTAATGATTTATAAAAAACATATCATACTGTATTTCGCAGGGCTTGGAACGGATTAGCGCATTACATTCAAATGGCAACTCTACTTATGAAGTTTTCAGTGTACAAAGTTACTCCCAGAACAAATTAAATTTGTAAGTAGAGGTACCACTGTATTACACATTGGGGCTTTAATAAAGGACAGGATAGGGGGATGGGAGATTACCACTTGTGAGGCCTCTCATCAAGGTTTCTTATTTTCCTCATGCTGCATTTTGGTTTAAGATCAGGGAATGATGTAATTGTAACCTGTGCAGTCCTTAAAGACATTTTGTGAGTCAGGGCTGTACAAATAAATTTGGCTTGACTTGATAGGTTTAAAGGTGGGGTGGTGCATCGTTTGAAAACTTAAGCCTGCAATCATGACTTTAAGCCAAGAGATGGCAGCAAAGTAACACATGTTTTGCCTATATTTCTTAGACTCGCTCGAATAAACTCTTCCTTTTTCACATTCTTGGCGGTTGTTCCGCCTCGAAAAGCAGATAGGTGCAATTGAAAATAAAACTTAAGGTCTCTTTCAAATCGGTTGGGCATTGGTAATAGAGAAAATATTTAACTTTCAACTTTTTGTGGCTCCCTCAAACAACTAACCCACACTTTGTATTTAATGAAAATGGCTAGATTAAAAACATGTTTAACAAAACAAAAATGTGAACAGCACAACATCGGAGAAATTCACTGCCTTGAAATGGTTCATTCCATTTAATTCCCTGCACCGCTCTCGGAATACCCTCCCTGCTCCTCTTCACTTGGCTAATGCCATTTGCTGCATAGTAGGGGAGTCTGTGGAGGCTACAGTGTGTTTATTTCTTATAGAGTACACACTCTATTAAAAATGAATGAGTAAAAACTGGGTATTTGTTCCTCTCTGTCTTTTTCACTCTTTTTTTACTTTCTTGCTCACTCTTTTTCTCTTTCTCGCTTTGTGTATTTTTACTCTTGTCTCCTATCTCTTTTTTTCTCTTTCTCTATTACTCTTTCTCTCTTTCTTTCTCTTTATAACTTTCTTGCTCACTCTTTTTCTCTCTTTCACGTTTTGTGTATTTTTGTCTGTCTCCTATCTCATTTTTTCTCTTTTTCTCTAACACTCTTTCTCTCTTTGTCTCTCTTTTTCTAACTTTATTTCTCTCTTAATTTTTCTCTTTGGTAGTTTTTTTCTCTCTTCTCATTTCTTTCTCCCTTTCTCTCTCTCTCTCTCCCACGTTTGCTCTCTGTTTCTCCCTCTCCCTTTTCCTTACTCTCTTTCTCTTCAATCAACTAGCCTGGCCCCCGTGAGACTTATTGTCATACATGTGGCCCCCGGCCAGCTAAAATGAGTTTGACACCACTGTTTTTAATACATGTGCCAATATTGCATTGGATAGGCAGATCCATCACTAATTCGCTGTATTTCACTGTCTTGTTCCAGAGAGTTGGTTTTGGACAATGAGGAAGATTGGGAGCAGGACAAAAGGATGTATGTGGACTTTGTTCAGGAACAGATAAGAGAGCCAAAAAATGCTGCTCAAGGTAACCTTGTGTGCGCTTTTACAGCTGCTAAACAAAGGGGCGTCAAGTTCCATCCTTTAAAGCAGGGGTCTCAAATCTGCGGCCCTTAAGGTAATAGTTTGGGGCCCCTGACATTATATGAAAGCTTAATGTTGGAGTGGCCCGCGCTTGTTTGAAATTAACGCTTCATCTGTGCTAACTTATCAGGCGACACTCAAAATGTACTTGCAGGGTTCCCGCGGATCCTTGAAAAGTCTTAAATGGCATTGAATTCATTATTATAAAAATAAGGCCTTAATTGACATTAAAATTTATTAAATCAAATTTGCGAAAATCTTAAAAATGTGAACGCATGAGTACGATTTTTGTCTGTTAAAACTAAAAAGGTTTAGTAACAAATATAAATTGTTCTTTTGCAGTAATTCACTGATTTACATTCGTGGCAACGTCCCGTGACTACTATAACTATCCAAATGGTGATGGGGTTTCAGTCGGGTCTTTCAGAGCAGACTTGTGTCTAAGGTCTACCTACAATATCCATAGCAACTTCAGACAGAGGCATTTACTTTTGAACATGCCCGGAAAGTGTACATTTGATAAGAAGTGGCTGTCAACGAATGTTTTCGCCATGGCTAAAATCTCATCTCATCTCATCAGCTGCACCGCTTATCCTCAGTAGGGTCGCGGGGGTGCTGGAGCCCATCCCAGCAATCATCGGACAGTGGGCAGCGGACACCCTGAACTGGGACAGACAACTCACTCGCTCATTCACACCTAGGGACAATTTGGACCGGCCAATTCACCTGAAATGCATGTCTTTGAAATGTGGGAGAACACGGGCACGGGGAGAACATACAAACTCCGCACAGTAAGGCTGGGAGCTGGATTTGAACCCACGCAGGAGGTTCCCACGACCTCAGAACTGTGCCGCCCACGCGCTAACCACTGCCCCGCCGTGCTGCCCACATGGCTAAAATCTGTGCCAGGTAATGTGTACGAAGCACAATGAAATGTGTGTAAGAAATATTCGTGTTTTTTTTGTTTTGTTTGTTTTTATTATTTTTTTTTTGTCAACTTGGTCTTAAATTTTAAAACACTTGAATTTAACTTGCCCTAACCTGTGCAGTTTTTTCAACTATATTTGAGCCAAGACACATTTATTTCGTTGGGGGGGAAAAAATCCGGCGGGCACCACCAGTAAATCCAAATGAAAGATAGATTTCCCTAGAGTGCACAGGCACATAAATTGTATAATTTCCCACAGCACAGTATGACATTTAATTAATGAAACAAAATATCTAATTTAATGAATGATGTATTTGCAAACCGATAGGAAAATATTTTATTTAAAGTGAAATGTGAAACGAGGGGCTGCCGGAGTGTGGAAGGAGATAGTCATTGCTGTTGAACTGAAGCCTAAACAACATTGAAAGCATTGACATAATCATGTGAGTTTCTGCTTTTTGAAAACCGGATGCGGCCCCTGAGTAAATTGAGTTTGAAATCCCTGATTTAAAGATGGGGTGCCTATTTCGAGGCGTTCTTAAGAAGTTTCTTTATCGAGTATGTGTTAACAATGACAAACTGAGTTCAAAGAGGCCTTATGCTTTATTTTCCATCGCGGCTATCTGCTTTGACCTTACTTTTATCCGGCCTGTTTGGGGAGGAACAAATCCCCAAAAAGATGAAAAAAGAAGACTTTATTCGAGCATGGATAAGAAATAATGGCAAAATATGTTTTACTCTGCTACCACCTTCCTGCTTAACACTAGAAGTAACACCGCCAAGCCATTTGGCATTACGACGTAAAATGCCCAAAGGACAGCCAACTGACTGGATTAATTTCACAATTAATCTGTAAATAAGGCAAACTCTAGTGTTAACACCACAACCCTTCGCATGCTAATGTGAAGATAAGAATATTTGGTGGGGGCGTTGGCTGCCCACATTTTTGTAGTATTACTCCAGTGTCTGAAACTCATGACAAAAAGTTGCCAGACACCAGGGCAGACAACTCTGAAAAGTTCCCTGCCCCTTTTTACACAACTTGAAACACAATAAGACGACTAATTGCAAAAAAAACCATTGATGCAAAGTATTAAGGATTGATAATCAGAATATATAAATGAACAACACTTTAAAATTAAGTTTATTATAAATCTACTTATAACATTTATTGCATGTTTATAGCATCACTGTTTTCCATCTGCCATCAGTATGTACCTGTATTTACTCATCTTCATTCATGCAATGTTTGCGTCATCTGCTACAAGCCATGTGAACTCCTCTTCCATGATGCTTTTAATGTACGTTTACGTTTTGTAGCGTCATCAATTTTGTTAGATTCTTTTAAATATTTCTTCTGGGGCTAAGGTTTTGGCTTGATTCCTAACCCCTTATCCATTTTTCTTGTGTTCTATGTGCGTCTACTTAGCAAAATGATATGCAAATGCACAACCGTATAACGCTCAGCAAAGTCCGGAAGCACTAAGTTATTCGATGCAGGCTTCTAATTGGCTGCCGCGTATGCTAATTGCCAAACAAACCCAAATTCTGAAATGTCCAAACCGAACGAAGATTTCAAAATCGGAATAAAGCAAACTTTTGATTTGAAAAAAAATATTTAGTTTTGTTTTTTTGCCTGAAAAAGTTGTCGGCCACCCGGGCGGAGACGTTTTGTAAGTAGTACGCCCAACCTAAAAGATGCACGCCCCGGGTGTCCGGGCAGACGTTAATTTACTCTAGTTGTATTTTTGTCGTATTTTTGTAGTATATCTGTGGTATTTTTGTAGTATTTCTGTCGTAATATTTACGTAGCAGTATTTTTGGAGTATTTCTGTTGTAATATTTATGTAGCAGTATTTTTGTTTTATATTATTACTTACTTACTTATTATTAGTCATATGTAGTGGTATTTTTGTTGTATTTCCATCGAAGTATTTTGGAGTGATTCCACATGTAGTATTTCTTCAATATTTTTTACCACTACTGTAGTAAAATTCCTTTTCGTATTTCTGATGTAATATTTCAGTAATAGTATTTTTGAAGTATTTCTATTGTATTTTTTTCTTATCAGAATTAAAACACAATAATATACTAGGTCCCTGTTTTGAAGCATTAAATCTTATATTTAGTTTTGTCGTATTTTTTTTCGTATTTTTTGACTAGATCATTTTCCCAATTGATCCTGTGCACAAACTCCTTAAGCATCTCTCAACACTACACCCACCACCTTCTATTTGAACAACCCCACCTTGCCGCATTTACAGACAAATGGTGACATTGAGTTGTTAGTTTAAAAAAAAACACCGCCTTTTGGCTGTCCACTGGTCATTGTGGAGCGGTAAGAAATTTCCTGGGAATTCTAGTGTCAAAGTCATAATTCCAGCCTTAACTTTTAAAATGCCGCATCCCTCCTTTAAAGATGCTGTCCGTGAACTGCGAGGTCTGATGGCTCAAGTAGGTCACAAATCTTCTGGAAAACCATGGAAATGTATCTCCGACCTCACACAGAGGTACACACGTCTCAAAAATAGACATTTGGTGAGGGAAAAATCAAACTGGCCCTCCCTTTCAGGAACTACAGAGGACGCCAAAAGAGCATTGGACCCAAAATGTCCCTCACTGAGTGGCAATGCAAGAACATGGGAAAGCACAAACGTTTTGAAAAGGTGGCTAAAATATTTGAAAGGAGTGAAGTTTCCTAACTTTTGCATTTTGCATTTGTATATAGATGCTCTAGTTACATTTGCACTTATTTTTATGAGTTTGCTGTGATTTTTGTATGAATGCCCGTATTATGTTTTTCCTGCTTACATATTCCTATTTGGAGTTTTACGGTATTTCATAATTGTTTCATAAACCTTGCACACTAGTATTGCATATTTTTGTATTTTCTGAAAGATAAATTGCACCTGTTAAATAGATTAAGGCTTTTTTTAAAATGTACATTATGTATGTTACATATCTACAGGTTAAATGGAAAATAAAATGGTTAATTATTTACTGTCGCATCATTATTTTCTTCTGCAGTGGGAGATTCACGAGTAGATTCTTTTTTCGTTTAGCTATAATCAGGGTTCCCGCAGATCCTTGAAAAGTTTTAAAAGGCCTTAAATGAATTAGACTAAAAATAAGGCCTTAATTTGCATAAAATTGTCTTATATCCAATTTTCGAAAGTCACATCAAAAGCATGGTAGGGGCACAACTATTAATAACCCCCAATTTATTTATTTATTTGCACAGTACAGTTTCCAGTGTTATTCAGGGATGTGTTTTGCGATTAGCTTTTTTTTTTAAATGTATAGTTTCTTCATGTATTTTGTAGTTTGTTTATTTCATTTCATTTGTTGTTGCACTGAAAAGTCGATAGATTTAAAAGACATTTTGTTTGTGACATAAATATTAAAAAAGGTAAATGACTTAAAAGATTACAGCAAAGTAAAAAAACGTATAAATTAGTAGAAAAGAGGATTTGGAAGAAAAAAAAACTTCATTTAATTTCACAGAATATTACATTATTGGTCAAATACTGCACATAGGGACCCCACTAAAATCCTGTTCCCATGTATTTTATTTTGTTTCATTTTTTCCTAGCTTTCTGCTATTTCCTTGCTTTTTTTTATTTTTTTCCCCTCCCTTTTTCCTTTTGTCTTATTTTTTTCATTTTTATCTATCATTTTCTTTTTCCATACTTTTTTATTTTTCCCTACTTTTTCCCCTTCTTCTTACATTCTTTTTCTCTTTTTTCTTTGTCTTTTTTAAGACTGCCCTCACCGAAACATCGAGTGTTTCCCTGGGTGGCCGAGCGTGTCTTTGGGTGGGCACTGCATTATTTAAACTCGGTGGTGTGATTGAAAGCAGGCTGCTCTAAAACCATCAAAACTGACTTAACTGGAGAGGTATTGTGAATAATACTCTAAAATACCTTCAACCAGAATTTAAACCTTTCTTAGAAACTAATTGAAGCAAATATAGCAGGGGACTCAAACTTGTGGTCCAGGGGGGCCAATTGCGGCCCCCAGGAAGATAGTTTGAGGCCCCTCCCTTAAATTGACAGTTAAAGGGAAAGTGCACATTATTTGCACACTAGATAATTCTGTATTCTGGTGGAGACAAAGAACGAGTGCTAAAAGCACAATGGAAGAAGGCATACGGATAGTGACCAAAACGGATGTTATTGCTTTTGAAGAGAAATATGAAAAGGGGGGGGGAGAAAGATGAGAAAAAAACATAAGAAATAAGACAAAAAGTAAGACCTAAGTTAAAAAAAGGAAAATCTTAAACTTTAGTATTTTGCTTATTCTTCCCTATATGTATTTATTTTTAAAGTATAAATATTTTTCCCTTCTTTGAAAAGGGCTGGGTAAAAATTGGAAGGGGTGTTTTTTGTCTCTGTAGTTTGTAGTCTTCTTTGGACTCATTTTTGGTTTCAGCACAGATTACAGCGACATCTAGTGGACACGTCGCTTTAAAACAGTAGGAATGTTTTTATCAGCGCTCTTCTTGTGCAAAATTCAGTTTGGCCCAACCTCCACTGGATCTTCACTTCAGCAGCCTTCAACTCGATTGAGTTTGATATCTCTGAATTAGAGGTTGTTATTCCTGCAGGAGGGGATTTACTAAATATTAAATTAAGTTTTCAGCAGCCCTTTGAGACTCCTTGTGATAAAGGGCTATACAAATGAACATGACTTGACTTAATTTTATGGCAAAAACAAAGCTGAGATTCTTCCTTAAAGGTGGGGGTGCAGCATTTTAAAACTTGACCCTACAATATTGACTTTAAGCCACGAGATGGCAGCAAAGTAACAAATAATGTGTGTACATTTCTTAGACACTCTAGAGCACAGGTGTCAAAGAGGCAGCCCGCGGGCCAGATCAGGCCCGCTAAGGGATTGAATCCGGCCCGCGAGACAACACTTAGAGAAGCTCAAGAGAAAAACAAGCTGCAGGTTGAAATATGTCAACTTGATGTTGCCAAAGCCAGGTGCCTCTCACAAAGACACTGTACTTATTTTTTTTATTTCTCTCTCCCTCTCTCTCTTTCTTTTCCACCCCTTTTCTCCCACTCTGTCTCTGTCTCTTTCACTCTCTGTGTCTCTCTTTTCCTCTTCCTTTGTTGCTCTTTGTCTCTTTCTTTCTCTGTGTCTTTTAACCTCTTTTGCTCTAACTTCCTTTTTTCCTTTTCTCTCTTTTCTCTTTCTCTCTTCATACCCTTCACTCTTTCTTTTCTCCTTTCTCTCCTTCTGTCTTTCTATTTCTCTTTGGTTTTCTTTCTTCCTCCCCCTTACTTTTCCCCCCCTGTCAACACTTTTTATCTTTTGTTTCTCATGCTCTCCCCCTCTCTCTCTTTTTCTTTCTTTGTCCCATGCTCTCTCTCCTTTTTCCCTCCCTCCCTTTCTTATTTCTTTATCTCTCTTTTTCTTTTTCTTTAATCTACTAGTCCGGCCCCCGACAGAATGTTTGTTCTGTCGTGTGGCCCCCGAGTTAAAATGAGTTTGACACCCCTGCTCTAGAATAAACTCTTAATTTTTCATCTTTTTGGGGGTTTGTTTTGCCCTAAACAGGCCTGTTAAATGTGAGAAACGCAGATAGGGGCAATTGAAAATAAATCATAAGGGCTCTTTGATTTCAGTTTCATTTGATGTCATGTTACTGTATGCCAACTGTGTTGGTAATGGCGCTAAGGTGAATTGAACGTATTTTGAGTTGCTTCACATTGTGTCGCATGAATCTTTAAACCCTACAACACGACACTCAATAGAGATCATATTTGACTTTAAACTTTTTAAGAACCACTCAAACGATTCACCCTACCTCAAATTTGCGCATGCTGCATTTAATCAGGTGACTCTAGTCTGAAATTCATGGTAATTATTGCACACTTTCTGTAAATCCTATAAAAACTCGCATGCTGTATCAAACTGAATTTTTCTGATCCGTGAAAGAAAGCAATGATTTCGAAGGGAAAATCTTAAATGATCAGGGGTGCCCTAATTTTTCTTTTGACAGTAAATCAATAAAGTACACCAAACAATTCCTTTAGAAGTTGTTACAAACATTGTGGCCTCTGGTGGTTTTCAAACAAAATAAGTCAAAGCTGTAGCAACAAATAAACATGTATATTTTTAATGATTGTAAATACATAGACAAGTCTTGCATTCATCCACACGTCAACGTGGTAGACTTAATGGTCAATCTAAGCTGCTTTCAAAACACTCCAGATGTTTATTGTGCAGGTAAATAATACCCAACAGTAATCAGGTTATAAGCACAGGTTACATAAAGTGAACCTTAAATTCCCTTACACAAAAAGGTGCTTTTAAACATGAATAAATGCACGGTGCAAACATTTATTTTGCATTTGGAAAAAAATATATAGGATTGTCATTTGTTATATGTATCCCTGCATGCATACGGATTTTCTAGTTCATTCATACATTCCCCGAAAGCTTAAATTGCCCAAAAGGAGACAAAAGCCTTGATGCACCCAGGTAGTAGCTCATGTTTTAACCGATACAAGTAGGCAAATAACTGTGCTTCGGTGACTATCACAATGCTGTGAAACGAACATTATCAGCCGTCGCAGTAATCGTGACGGCACACTTAAGTCTTGACCTGTTGTGACAGCTGCTTACATAACACAAACACAGAACGCAAAGTGACTGGACAGGAAAATAATAAGTAACATCTGCAGGTTTTAGAAAATAAACTCATCTTTTCTCTTCATATTGCTTTGGCTTGTTGAGTGCAAAGCCTGCTCTTGGAGACACAAAAGCATCAGAGCCGCCAGTCAGCACCATTGAGGGGAAACCAAAAGGGTCCCGGGAGCCCGCTATTAGTCTCCTCTTTTCTCTCTGCCGGTCTATCTGGCCGGAGGCTCACATTCAAAACCCGGAGAGTCTTTTTGTGCTGAGAAGTCTGCGTCTTCTTGGTCCCATATGCCCGGGGACAGGCACTCATCAGTGGTAAAATCCTGAGGGTTCACCCCAATGTCCAGGACCTGGGGGTTAGTGCGAGACTCAGCGAGTCTAAGGGGGCAAAAGAAAAGATAATATTAGAAACAAAAAAAAACAATTTACCGAATTTTCACGACCATAAGGCGCCTGTAAAAGTTTCAGATTTTCTTTATATTGTGCAGTGCGCCCTGTGTCTAACGTAAAAACGGCAGAAGTAAGACTGGGCACCCGGCCCGAGACTGGGAGATCACTGGTTCGAGCCTTGGCTGAGTCATCCCTAAGACTTCGGGTGAAATCTAATGTTTTTTTGTGAGATTGTTCACATTTCCTCCTAAATGCGATTTCATGCGACTTTTAAGCTATTCTTATTTGGAAGCCATGAGCCTCCCGCTTTGTGCAGAAGAGGACACGTGATGTCACACGCAATACATTGTCAGCGGAAGTACTTGTGAATGCTGACAGCGTAGTGTATCTAGCAATTCAAAAAATATTCTGCTACTGGAGGCTGAACAGAATTTTCCCCCAAATTAATTAAAAGCTAAAACCCCACTTTCTCACCATTGAATGCTTTACGTGTTTTTGTCCACTATGGTATGTTGAATTCAACGCTACACAGAAGATCATGGAAACCGAGCAGTCGCAGGAGATTTGTCTAATGCGAAATCTGACTCCCCTTTGCATGGAAGCACACAATGCTTCCAACAGAACGCGTGTCTTCCATCGATGTCTGTAAAAAGGGGTTTAGAAGGCTTATTGATTGGAGTGATTAAAACAAAAAAGTGATCATAGTCTATATAATGAGTTTATTAAACCCTTTCAGTTCCTGTAAAATTCACCTAAAAGTAAATTGAATGCTGTTTTAAGACCGTTATACATACCAAGTATGAACAGTTTTCTTTTGAAAGGTAACACACTGAAGTTTTGCCCCAAACTGAAATAATCATTGCAAGTGCTACTAACATTGAGTAATCTAAGTTGGAACACACAGAAATAGATGGTATTTTTTTTTTCTTGCTTGATTTTTTCATTGCAATTAAATGCCTGCAGATAAGTACAGCATGGCGTCTTAGCTTGAAAACATGTGAGACAATAACTTGAAGCTCACCTCGTACGTTGTCAAATTTGAATACAATCTGAAAAACTGAACAGTGCATTTGACACCTTTTATTAATGGTAGGTCTAGGTGTTTCTGAAAGTGGCGATTACCAGTTCACAGCCCTTAAAACTTTGTATTTGTGTATTTTACACAGGCCAATTTGTTTTACATTGAATTGTAAATGTTTGACTTCTCTTTCTAGAAGTTAATCTATGATTGTGCACACGTGCGTGCAATAATGGTGCATAAAATGACTCAAAATGGACTTTGCGCGGATTAACTCTTTTTTTGTTGACAATTTGGCTGTGATTTGAATTCAACCCATGGATGTCATTATACAGGACTGTCTCAGAAAATTAGAATATTGTGATAAAGTTCTTTATTTTCTGTAATGCAATTAAAAAAACAAAAATGTCATACATTCTGGATTCATTACACATCAACTGAACTATTTCAAGCCCTTTATTATTTGAATATTGCTGATTTTGGCTTACAGCTGAAAAAACTCAAAAATCCTATCTCAAAATATTAGAATACTTCCTCAGACCAAGTAAAAAAATAATTTTATAACAGCAAAACTAAATCAAACATTTGAAAATGTCCATTGATGCACTCAGTACTTGGTTGGGAATCCTTTTGCACGGATTACTGCATCAATCCGGCGTGGCATGGAGGCAATCAGCCTGTGGCATTGCTGAGGTGTTATTGATGCCCAGGATGCTTCGATAGCGGCCTTCAGCTCATTTGCATTTGTAGGTCTGGTGTCTTATCTTCTTCTTAACTATACCCCACAAATTCTCGATGGGGTTCAGGTCAGGGGAATTAGCAGGCCAATCAAGGACAGTGATGCCATGGTCAGTGCACCAGTTACTGGTGGTTTTGGCACTGTGGGCAGGTGCCAGATCATGCTGGAAAATGAAATACTCATCTCCATAGAGCTTTTCAGCAGATGGAAGCATGTAGTGCTCTTAAATCTCTTGGTACACAGTTGCATTTACTCTGGACTTGATGAAACACAGTGGACCAACACCAGCAGCTGACATGGCTCCCCAAACCATTGCTGACTGTGGGAACTTCACACTGGATTTCAAGCAACTTGGATTTTGCTCCTCTCCAGCCTTTCTCCAGACTCTGGCGCCTTGACTTCCAAATGAAATGCAAAACTTGCTTTCGTCTGAAAAGAGGACTTTGGACCACTCTGCAACTGTCCAGTGCTTCTTCTCCATAGCCCAAGTCAGACGCTTCTTCCGTTGTCTTGAGTTCAGAAGTGTCTTGACCATGGGAATACGGCTATTGTAGCCCATTTCCCGGACACGTCTGTGAACTGTGGCTTTTGATACCTGGACTCCAGCTTCAGCCCACTGTCTTTGAAGCTCCCCCAAATTCTGGAAGCGGCTCTTCTTCACAATTTTGTTAAGGCTGCGGTCATCTCTCTTGGTTGTGCAGCGTTTCCGGCCACATTTTTCCCTTCCAACAGACTTTTTGTGGATATGCTTTGAAACTGCACTCTGTGAACAGCCTGCTCTTTGAGAAATATCTTTTTGCGTCTTACACTCCTGATGGAGGGTATCAATGATGGTCCTCTGGACAGCAGTCAAATCAGCAGTCTTCCCCATACTTGTGATTTAGTTTACTGAACCAAGCTAAGTGTTTTTAAGGCTCAGGAAACCCTCGCAAGGTGTTTCGAGTTAATTAGATGATTCAGGTGATTAGTTGAATAGCCTACTTGTATACTTTTTCATGATATTCTAATATTTTGAGATAGGATTGAGTTTTCTTAAGCTGTAAGCCAAATTCAGCAATATTAAAATAATAAAAGGCTTGAAATAGTTCAGTTGATGTGTAATGAATCCAGAATGTATCACATTTTTGTTTTTTTAATTGCATTACAGAAAATAAAGAACTTTATGACAATATTCTAATTTTCTGAGACAGTCCTGTATTTACGATGGGAATTTCATTGGCTAACCAATGTGTTAATCAACATTTGAATCAGTCACTATTGGCTTAAGATTGAGACTGAATTAGTTAAGTGTTTTTTTCCATGAAAACAAGCTCGCAATTGGCCCAAAAAAGTGTCAATCAAAATGTCAGAGGCTAACAGCTATACTAGAAGTCATCTGACAAGTCTTTATTTTTAAAGTTATAAAGCCATACAAATGGCTTACGATGAAGATCGTCAAACGATGCAGGAAGTTGTAGAAATCTGGAGGCTTGCCTTCTGAGATTCAAAGATGGAAGTCACTTAATTTTTTACGCCTTAGCCCAGAAAAAACTGAAATGTTGATTATTGGTCCAGCTCACTGTCGTCAGTTGTTTTCAAACACTACCCTGAACCTAGACAAATGTAATAACACCCATAGTGACTCGGTCAAAAATCTAGGTGTTATATTTGATCCTAATCTGTCGTTTCAGTCACAAAAAATATTACTAGAATAGCTTTCTACCACCTCCGTAATATTGCGAAGATTCGTTCAATGCTGTCCCAATCAGATGCAGAGGTTTTAATTCATGTGTTTATTACTTCTCGGCTTGATTACTGTAATGTATTGCTTTCTGGTCTCCCGATGTCTAGCATTAAAAGTTTGCAGCTGGTTCAGAATGCAGCAGCTAGACTTTTGACTAAGACCAAAAAGTTTGAGCATATAACTCCAGTATTGGCCAACTTGCACTGGCTCCCAGTCCACTTAAGATGTGAGTTTAAGGTTCTCTTATTAACATACAAATGTTTGCATGGGCTTGACCCTCTTATCTCTCTGATTTGATTTCCCCCTATGTTCCTGCACGGAGTCTGCGCTTGGAAAATGCCGGTCTACTTGTGACTCTGAGAGCCAAGAAGTCTGCAGGCTCGAGAGCGTTCTCCATCTAGGCCCCGGTGTTATGGAATCCCCTGCCTCTGGAGATAAAATCTGCAACCTCAATGGAAGTTTTTAAATCGAGGCTTAAGACACACTTCTATTCCAAAGCTTATGATTGATGCCCACCTCCTATTCTGTATTGTCCTGTCTTTTTCCGACTGCCTGCCTGGTGGTGATACGAAGGAGAAGGACGATTTGAGATGAGTCAGCAGACCATCGTCTGACCTGAAGCATGTGAACGCCTGCATGGACCAGCTGGCAGAGATGGGAAGCTGCGTCGTGGCCGTTATAGACTCTCTGGACTAGTTTACAGGCTGGGGGCGTCATTGCTGTCATGCACTTTACGGACATTTTCAACATCTTACCTAGTGTTTACTATTCTGTGTACAATAATGCTAATTTTGATTCACCCTGGTCAATCCTGGAAGGGGGATTACCACATGTGAGGTCCTTTCTCAAGGTTTCTCTTTTTTCCTCACGCTGATGTTTTTGAGTTGTTCCTTGCCCGCATGCTGGTTTAAGATCAGGCAATTGTGTAATTGTAATCCTGTGCAGTCCTTTGAGACATTTTTTTGTAAATAAATGTGACTTGACTTGCATGATTTAAGGCAGGATTTTTTTATTTTTTTTATCTGTCGACATTATCGTGTTTTGGAAAAAATATTTTACAAGGTTGGATTCCCTGGACTTTCAAGAATGTAACCACGACGTATTTGCAGATAATCGTACCATAACCCGAGGTATAGGTGAGCCAAGACAGCTTTATAGTTTTCAGGTATATTGTTATAGACCGATTGTGATGTTTCTGTGATGAGTACATTATGAAAATGTTCTCATCTATTTAATCCCAAGAGTCTTAGCTTTCTAATGATGTTTTTCAGTGACATCGTCAGAACATCAAAGGGTTAAGAAATATGCAAATGTCACCAACCCCGCAGCGAAGGGGAGTCAGATTCAAGCACAACAGCAGTGGCCGCATCATAAGACACCAGGGCCCTATCTCGCAGTGCACCCTCTGTAGTGTCAAATACAAAATAGAACCCGCTATGGAGACTGTGCCTTTTAACATGGTGCACCCTACGGCCCTGAAAATACATTATTATTTGAGCAGACAGATGAGAGACACAAGTACAAGTGGGGTCTAGTCTCAGTCGAGCTGTGCGAGTCATGAGCGATGCTAATGGTTGATGGCAAGTTGGAATGAATCTAATTACATATGGACATCCAGACAAGCGAAGAGGGACACTTAGGCGAGTCTCACCAGATCGAGTACATGACTGAATTACCTGAACAGGATTCAAAGCTATCCAGACTGCGGCTGCATCGGGAGGGCAAATAGCACAAGTCAGGAAAGGCCCCAAATGTGTTAGAAACTGACAAATGTGAAAAAAACATTTGAGCGGAAACTTCCCCCCAAAAAAGGGGAAAAAACTGTGAATGATCACTTGGCCGAGACCCGTTATACACTGGAGAACAATTAGAGAACAACTTAGCATTTTCACTGCTCAACAGTTTAAGGGCATTTTGTCAAGTCTATACTATCCATTCTTCTTTCAGCCTCCTACACAGTTCGGTGATTGTAGTGGGTTTCTTGACCATGACTTTGTCATCAGGGATTTTCTAAAGGTTCTCAATTGGGTTGAGTTTAGAACTACTGGCAGGCATTAATTTAATGTTTTCACCTTCAAGGAAATTCTTTACCCGTTTTGCTGTGTCACAGGGAATTGTCCTGCATGAAAACTGCAGGCTGATTGGGCGATGAACACAAAAAATGGAAAATGCGCTGTTGAAGATGGCTCTGATACACATTTGCATTCACTTGCATTAACTAGAACATGCAAACTCCACACGGGGATCTGCAGTAGGTGGAATTGGACCATAAAACTCGTGCGTGCTAACCAGCAAGCCGCCATGCCGCTAAAAACAACAAAATTTCAAATAATATTTGTAAAATATTTTTCATATTTCAAAATTATTAAAGTTTTTAGGAGTGCTTTACTTTTGATCTTCAGTGTGTATAAACCTATCCAAATGCACATTAATCAGGAGCTCTGAACTATGAGAGAACTATCATATTTTTTATTTATTAGAAATCAAACATTTGGCTGACAACGGAACCTAAAGGCAATGTCCCGAATTTGAAACTTTACTCTCTGCTGCCATCTCCTGGCCTAAAGTCATGATCGCAACCTTAGTCAGTTCATTTATCAAGTAGGTGCATTTCTTAAGGCGCGCACGAATAACATACTTTTTTAATCTTTTTGTGGGGTTAGATTGTATTTGTAACAGGACCTTTCTTACTTTTAACATTTTAATGCTTCTAGGAATAATTATGTAGCGAATATGGGTGGTAAATAAATTATTCTACCAAAAAATGTATTCACCAATTGAATTAAAGAGCAGAGTTTATTCTTTTCAAAACTCGTCTCGCCTTTTCGGAGCACTACATATATTTTTAGGCCATTATGTCAGGAAAACGGATACTAAACAAGGTTTAGTTATTCTGAAAAGTGGGTACACACACTTTAGGTGAATTCTTTTTACCGTTTTTGATAATTCAATATATTTTATTCAAGACACACACACTCTTAGATTTATGGACTTTTCTTTTACTAATCATCTTCTGAAGAAGGATGAAAAAAAAATAATAATAAAAGGAAAATTAAACAAAGCCAACTAGAAGTTGAGCACTTAAACTGGCACCATTTGATGGACAACAACCTTGCCTTGATTATTACGCTATTGTATCCCCCTTTTATGTCACACCAATACCTAGCAACAACGGGATGTTCTGCGAAGTTCCGCTTAGAAGATGACGGCCCAGTGTTTATGTCCTTGGCTGTAAGAGCAAAGAGGAATCCTTGTACGCTTGAGACACTGTTGGGACGAGGACCACAAGATGCAGGGTGTTGAAGCAGAGGTTGACTGCTGGTGGCTTCAGGCTTCTCTGAGGTGGCTGGCTTTGTCACACCGGATTGGCCGCTATCTTGATTAAGCTTGGCTGCTGACTTGGCAAGGTTCTCTGGCTAATTGTTGGGCTGAGACTTGGTCAGGACCAGCCAGGGTTTTGGTCCAGTTCTTCTTGTTAGGATATGTCCTCTTGCCTTCTTGCTGGCCAAATTCAGACCACCCTTGCAAGGTGAGACGTATACCAGCTCTCGGTTCCGGGTCTCCTGGGAGGGGCAGACCGCCTGTTGTGGAGTTGTCACGGCAACGTTTCATACGCAAATGCAAGCTAAAACCTTGATGAATACTAATCACTGGTCAAGTAAAATATTGGCAGAGGAGTCTTTAAAACTAAAAGTTTAAAAGGTTTTGGCAAAAGAGACAGTAGTCTCTAAAACTGAGGGCAAGGTTGACGTGTCCATGGGAGAATAAGACACAGCGATAGCGATCAGACCGGCCAAGGGTATTTATTTGGCCCGCAATACAAAACAGAGAAGCGCAAGGCTGTTTTTATCTGTTCTCCAACATACCATGACCCTAACTAGAAACTGAATCATAATTTATGCTTCCATGGCTGTCAATTTGTAATATGGAAGGTTTTTATAAGGGCTGGAATTTTGATACCTTGAGATAAATGACAGGTCGATTTACAAAATAATCCATAATGCAACCCTATTACAATCGGATCCCCATGCTGCAGTTGCAATCGCAGTAATGTCAAACATTATCAGTTTGTTTCGTAGTTATTTTTGTTTTTGATTTTCTAAATACCCCCACAATAGTTGGGGAAGAATAAATGGTATACCTAGTTTGTTTTGTTAATCCTAAAATGACACCAATGATCACAAGTGAATAACTGGAAAAAAAACAATCTGAAATATTTAGCTTCGTGTGGGAATATACATATAATAACAGTGTGGCACAATAATCATCATATAATAAGAGAAGGCAAAAATAAATAACTAATTCAAAACCAGGAACTTGTTTACATGTGGATCTCCCCACCGGACATGTTTGTGTTGATAAAGGATTAATGTGTTCATGGTGGTCTAAAAAAAAATCCAAACAACAGATGATGCACCATTACAATCTGTCAATAGGCCATTCGATGACTGAGGTCATTTTAGCCTGCAACAAACTTATTTTTAAATTACAGCTCCGTCCAGATGACTCTCTATGTATGGCATATGCCAACTGGAGAAATTTTAATCAATCAAACTCGAGATAACATGAATCAAAGACTGCTTGGTTTTGACATAAATGGAGCCCCTAGCAAAAAGTATGGAATCACCAGTCTTGGGCAAGCCCATACATTTTCTTCTGTAGAAGATAAGATCACAAACATGAAACAATCATAAGGTCATTCCAAAGTGCAAACCTTGGCATTCAGAAACTCGAAAATAAATTAAGAAAAAACATTGCGTTGTTGAGTATATCATATCATGGGGAGAACATGCAAGATCAACACAGGAAGGCTGGTAGCTGGATTTGATCCCATGATCTCAGAACTGTGCCGCGTACACACTAACCACTCAAACGTCGAGCCGTCCCTGTTTATCATGATTCCTTTTCTTTTTTTCCCTTAGATTGGAGTAATAACGTGTTTTTTTTACCTGTGTTTGGTCTATAAAAGTAGCATTTACTGACCACCGTAAAAATATTTTATTCATTTATTTTAGTGCTTCTGAATGCCAAGGAGTTATTATTTTCATGCTTTTTATCCGAGTTTGTTCTACAAAATATTATGTCTGAGTGAGTACTTGTCTAAGACTGATTAATCTAGACTTTTTGCTAATGGTTGTATAATTAGTGCCCCTGCATGTTATAAAGAAACAAAACAAGTAAACTACTAATAGTACAAACTTATTTTTTTCTTCACCTGTCAGGTGTGTCACTAGAAATGCAAGCAAAATGTAAATGTGGATCATTTTTTTATGGCGCCTGCCATTTTTAATTGGACATGTCTCAAGTCTTCATTGAACCTATCATGCAGATTTCAGGAGTACAGAGTGAACTCAATAGAGCAGGGGTTGGGAACCTTTTTGACCCAAAGAGCCACAAAAGCAAAAATATTTTGATTTCTTTTTTGGAGAGAGAGCCACACCATATATTTTAAGACAAAATACTATAAAACCGCTAAACCCGCTCTTGAGACAAAAGCTAATTCCTCAGCACATTGTATTTCATTGTGTGATGTTAAATCGCTATTTTCATGAGTACATGTGGCTCGGAGATAAAATTGTACCCACGCAAATCTCCCCTGTACATTCAAAATATGACATGGGCGGAGTTGTGTCAACAGTGCGCGTAGCTGACTAAATGCTAGTCATTACAATGGTTCAGTCCAGTTTATAAAGCGCATACTCCCCACTAGAGTTTAAAGTCACAGTGACACACAGACAGATCTGTTTTGGCTGTACGTCGCTAAGAAATCCTTTATATAGAAGCTCATTAATCCATTTTGGTTCACTGTCGATACCTTAATGATAAAAACCCACAGAAGAACTTAACAGCCAGAAACGCCAGCCAAGCACACAGAGCAATATGATTGGGTGCGCTGTAGGGGTGGGCAGAGCTATGTACACGGCGCACTTCTGTCTGAACCGAAGGTAAATACGTTGGTAACCTTGTTTGCTGACATTTTTACAAAATAACTGCTTGCACTTGGTTTTGAAACCATTAATATATTTTTTTAAAAATCAAGGTAAAAATGAGCCTCAACGATCTTAAGTAACTGGGGGAGGGAGACAAGTTTAAGTGGTATATCCGTCGTTATGGAACACCGGCTGTGGCGGTATTATTATTTCATTCATTTTATCAAATCATGTAATGTCTCACAGTGAAGTAAATGCGGTGAAAATTTTGATTTTTTTCTATTGAGTGAGTTTGTCAGCATTGCTGTAATTTGTATTAAAATATATGGTATGGCTCTCAGGAAGAAAAAAAAAATATATATTTTTTTTTTAAAAAGTTTAAAATATCCAATAAAGTGGCATACCTGCCAACTTTTGAAAGTGAAAAAGCCTAGTAGCTAGGGTCCAGGGGCCGCAGGCCCTGGTCAGGTCCAGGACGATGTCCGGTGGGGGGTTCAGGGGGGTGAAGCCCCCCTGAAGTCAAAGGATTTTTAGCATTTTCAGGGCTTAAAATGCAGCTAAGAAGTAACAAATTTTACATTTTTTTCACAATCACAACCTCATGTTTACAGTCAATTTACCTAAACTGTACTGATGGAAATAATCAAAAGAAAGTTCTTTAAAGCTCAACAATGTATTTAATATAACAAAGTCATAGAAAACCCTCATAGTTTTCTTTTCTTTTCAATATTTGATACAATAAGAAACAAAACATTTAATTTTTTATCATTGAAGTAATATTATTCAGTGTTGGTTCTTGGGTTGGTTTTCAG
This sequence comes from Urocampus carinirostris, assembly GCF_059441175.1. Classification (NCBI taxonomy): domain Eukaryota; kingdom Metazoa; phylum Chordata; class Actinopteri; order Syngnathiformes; family Syngnathidae; genus Urocampus; species Urocampus carinirostris. Next base: position 723,768 of record NC_142363.1, on the reverse strand, counting down.
GTTAGTTTGGAAACTTGTTATTTGAGATATTCCAATATATTTGTGAGTGAATAATTATATAATTGATTTTGATCAGTTTTTATATAAATAAAATAACAACCAGGCCCAACACTGACTAATAGTTAAATTTTACATGCAATTTAACTATTGGAAGCAGTTGAAGATAAAACAAAATTTGGCAAACAATAATTAAACTAATTATCTAACTAAGAAAACATTTCACTGGCACATTTCCAAGTGTCACTGCACTGCATACAAGTGTATGTCCATTGAGGCAGTCACTTCTCATCTTAGAAATTCCCAATTTCACTTAACTGACTTCAGTACATATTTAAGCAATAAACAAACTAAAGGCTAAATCTATATATATCATGCAAACAATTTCACTGGCACATTTCTAAGTGTCACTGCTCCATTGAATCAGTCACTTCTCAAAGTGAAGCAAGGCACACCAGAGTCAATTGAACATGCGAGGCTGAAAGATTTTTATTCGCTGAAAAGCCATAAACATTCATGGGTTGATTCACTTCAGCAAAATTAATAATATCCAAATGTTCTCCATGTTATACAACTTTCTGCACTTCTCCGGTAGACTCCATGACCTCTATCCCCGCTGCCAATTAAACAATGGCGGTGCTCCAATTGAGCTAAAAAATAAACCTCGCGCATAAGCAGCCAGGACTGGCAGTGCTGATATAGCCGTTGTTTGAAATGGTACTTTGTCTCCATCTTGCGGTGGAAACCCGTAGTTTCTGTCATGGCACCGTATCACCGTAGTGGTTTAAAGAAAACCGTACTCATTACGGCAAAACCGTAGTACTTGGCAGGTATGAAGTGGGTTCAACTTCATGATTGTGTCCCACTTGTTGATGGTTCACAAGAAATTACAGTTTTATGTCTTGATGTTTGAAGTCTGAAACGTGGCAAAAGGTCACAAACTTCAAGCGGGCCAAATAGTTTCACAAGCCGCTGTAAGAAAAAAAATATATACATCTTGCTACTATGGCTCATAAAGGTTCCTGACCCCTGCTGTGTCTCATATAGATATGAATATACCACTTCAAATTTGTCTCCCGCAGTTACTAAGAGTGTTGAGGCTCAGTTTTGACTGTCATTTTTGTCCTAAATAATGGTTTCAAGAAAAAGTCCAGGCAAAGTAATTTGGTAAAAATGTCACAAAATACTGCAAATGAGGATACCAACATATTTAGGTTCAGTGCAGACGGTGCTGGTCAAGGAGAAGGAGTGTGTGCGTCCTGTCCAGTGTACAGCTCCGCCCATTCCTACAGCCCACCAAATCAAATTGCGCTAAGTGTTTTGCAAGAGGTTCTAGGTATTTAAAGTTTGTTGTGTGCCTTTTCATTCAAAAGTGTATAAAAAAAGAACAAATGCGTAGATAAATCACATTGAATGTAATTTTTCCATTAAAAAAAGAATGAAGATGTTAAAACAGCTTAAAGCTCCCACCGGTATACAGGTATATCAATTGTAAAAATCAATTATTTCGTCTTAAAAAGGTGGGACGTGTCATTTGAAAACAGCCTGCAATCAAGACTTCAAGCCAGAAGATGGCGGCAGAGTACCAAGTGTTTGCCTTTATTTTTTGGACACGCTCGAATGAACTCTTCTTTTTTCATCATTTTGGGGGTTTGTTAAGTCCCGAACAGCCCTGATAAAAGTCAAATAAAAACAGGAGGGCGCAATGAAAAATAAAGCATAAGGGCTCTTTGAACTCAGTTCTGCATTGTTAACACATACTTAATAGGAGGTATTTTTAATTTCAACATAAGCCTTACGATTGTAGTAGAAAGTATGACACCTGTACATCAAGGTAGTACGGGTTGTTTCTAACATTTTCATAGCTTTGGAATAATTCGTGGTTGGGATAAGTAAATTTCAATAAACCGTTAGAAATTAGCGGAGATTATTTACTTACCTTGAGAAGGCTTCATCCAGACAATCCTCAAGCTCCTGTGATGAAAATCTGAAGTTTATTTTCAGTCTGGCTTTTATGCTTTAAGTAAAATGATGTTACGTGCTAACGGTAACATGCCTGAATACAGGACTGTCTCCAAAAATTAGGAGATTGTGATTAATTTTTTTATTTCCTGCGATGCAATTAAGCATGTCATTGATTTTGGATTAATTGCAAATAAACCGATACACTGAAACTCATTGTTTTGATATACTTATCTAGGCTAAAACTCGAATATTATATCTCAAAATATTAGAATATCGTAAAGGATACTAGTAAGCTCTAGACCATAATCAGGAATAAAGTAAAAGGCTTGCAATATTTCTGTTGATTTGTAATGAATCCAGAATTTGACATGTTTTTGTTTAGTTTATTACAGAAAATAAATGACTATCACAATATTCTTATTTTCTAAGACTGTACAATCAGGTGCAAACACACCGTAATGTTTTACACACCTCAACCTTGAAATACCGAAAATGTAAATTTTTCTCTTTCCCTCGAGAGTACAGTAATCCCTTGTTCATCATGGGGTTACGTTCCAAAAAGAGCCCATGATAAGCAAAATCTGTTAAATAAAAACCTTTTTTTTGTAAAATGAATACTACACACTTCAGCCAGAAAAAAAACACTATTTACAGGCCCAAGCATTTGTTTTTTTATCTTTTGCGATTCTGAGGTAATATTAATTGGCCAACTCAGATATCTTTATCCTTTTTAATCAAGATAAACAAGCTACATAGCCAATTAGAATGCAGAACGCAGTAAATGATCCGTGAAGCAGCAAGATTGTAAAAGGTAAATCGTGTTGTAGCGATGGATAACTACAAATTAATTATGTTTTTTAGATACTCAAAGAGTCTCACTTTCACCACACAATGGTATTGTAAAGCATTATTCTAAAACTAAAATTACAACAAATAATCTACATCAGTATATATCACTTTTGGTTTAGTAGCGGCAGAGAAGTCCAACTCTCAACTCATTATGTAGATTTGCATTAAAGTCACTCGCTTAACAACATTAAACTTGATTTGACCACATTTTATTGTATCAAAGCTAAACGGTTACAACTAATAAGTATTGTGTCTTGACTTACCCATACTGTATTGTTGTTTTTAGTTGCATGGTGATGCACAGTGAAGGATTTCCTCTCCGGTTGAAGTGCTCCCAAGTTTACTAATGTTACATTGGCCTCTTCTTCCAATTCTAGGAGTTTTGTTGTGTTGATCTCTGGAAAACAAAACTAACACAATAAGTAAAATTAACACGGTTAACATTTTTTTTAATCTGGTTGCACTAATGTAACCTAAAAGAGTGTGTGTATAAGAATTCATCATGTTTTGTTCATGATGTTAAAGGGATTACAAAACATTTTTTTATTCAATTAGGCACAGATCTTGTTGATAGATAGATGTATAGATACTTTATTCATCCCCGGAAGGAAATTCACACTTCCAGCAGTATCCTTGCGTTAAAAATAAAATAATAATAAAATAAAAGGAATAGAATACAGAAATACCCAATATAACGTGTTGATACAGAGTATTTAAATAGTGCTACATGAAATACACACTTTAATAAAAAATAGGGTTCTATGCAAATGTGGGGCTGGGGTTTAATGTGGGCTTTTACTCCCCTGGATGGAGTTAAAGAGCCTCATGGCATGAGGAAAAAAATTATCTTCTCAGTCTGTCCGTGGAACAAGACTGTGACAGCAGTCCGTCACTGAAGCTGCTCTTCCGTTTGGAGATGATGCTGTGTAGTGGATGTGATGAATTGTCCATGATTGACCCCAGCTTTTTCAGTGCCCGTCTCTCAGCTACAGTTGTCGGGCTGTCCAGCTCTGTGCCCACAACAGAGCCCGCTTTCCTCACCAGTTTATTAAGGCAAGGCAAGTTTATTTGTAAAGCACAATTCATACACAGATGTTGAAGGACGCCAGCCTTCTGAGGAAGTCGGCTTTGTCCTTTCCTGCACAGAGCTGTGAGGGCAGTCCAGTCTAGTTTATTATATATAGTTTATTGTCCAGCTGCACACCCAGGTATTTGTAGGTCTGGACAAATTCTACACATTCTCCTTTGATAGTTAAAGGAACCGGGTGAGTTCTAGTTCTCCTGAAGCCCACCACCATCTCCCTGGTCTTGGTGGTGTTCAGGTGCAGGTGTTTAGCGTCGCTCCATTGGACAAAGTCCTGAATCAATTTTCTGTACTCCTCCTCCTGCCCACTTCTGATACATCACACAATAGCAGTGTCATCAGCAAATTTCTGCATGTGGCAGGACTCAGAGTTGTACTGAAAGTCTGACGTATGCAGGGTGAATAGGAATGGAGACAGCACGGTCCCCTGCGGCGAACCCGTGCTGCTGACCACAGGGTCCGATGTACAGCCCCCCTGTTTCACATACTGGGGTCTGCCCGTCAGGTAGTCCGTAATCCATGCTACAAGGTGTGAGCTTACTCCCATCTCTGTCAGTTTACCACTATGTAGCAGAGGCTGTATGGTGTTGAAGGCACTGGAGAAGTCCAAAAATGTAATCCTCACAGCACCCTTGCCCCTGTCCAGGTCAGAGAGGGATCGTTGTAGCATGTAGACTTTAGCATCTTCCACTCCCACCTTCTCCTGGTAGGCAAATTACAGAGAGTCGATGGCGTGGCGGAACTGTGGCCTCAGGTGGTGTAGCAGCAACCGCTCCATGGTCTTCATCACATGTGATGTCAGAGTGACTGGCCTGAAGTCGTTGAGTTACTATACTCCATCTGGACCAGCTGCCATGCTGGTTCGCAGCCTCCACAGCTCTCCGCACACCTGGGCTGCAGTAATCTTGAGTGGGGGGATGGCCTCCTCCATGCTGGTGTCCAGTGGGGGAAGGACAGCTGCAGTACTCTGGGGTGAGAACAAGTGGGGGTGGTCAAACCTGTTAAAGAAGTTGTTTAACTGGTTGACCCTCCCCACATCTACTTTGACGGCCACACCCCTCTTGGTGCTGCAGCCGGTGATGTTCTTCATCCCTTCCCACACCTTCTTTATGCTGTTGTTGTGCAGCTTTTTCTCCAACTTCCTCCTGTACTGCTCCTTCGCTTCCCGGAGCTGGACTCTGAGCTCCCTCTATACTCGTGTAGTGTTCCTCCGCACAATCATGCAGATATGTTTCAAAATATTACATGTGCCTTTTATTGAGAAATGTACTTTCAGAGTAGACAGTTTGACCTCATATCCCCTAGAGGTGTGAGACTAAAAACAATGGCAGCTTTCGTTGAAAAACAGCGATTGTAGTAATCAGCGTATGCATAGCACTCATTTCCACTAGGATGAAATGGAACTTTGCTGACCGTGTCGCTGGAGGGACTTCTGACCGTTTTGTCCAAGTGCTTTTCCTTTTGTGTTTTGTGCTGGATGTCTTGCAATTAATATAATATTATCCAGAAAGCTCCACATTAGCATGCGGGCTCCCAAAGGCTTCCAATTTTGTTTGGTCAGCCCTGGTAACAGTTGGCTATGGCTAGCCTGCTGTGCTCATTGTTTTTCCCTGGCTGGGTTCGTGTTTGTTGCGGTGGTAGTTTTTTTGTTGTTGCCTCCCAGTTATCCCGGCTGCCTTCTGCATGCTTTTGGCCGGCTAGCCTCCCATCTTTCCGCCAATCGGTCCCAGTTAGCCCTTTGAAACTGACTCCCTTTCACTTTAAGGCAAACTCGGATTATTCTATGCTTATCAGCGCTGCGCTTCCGATAGAACGAGTGTCAAGTCAAATTTATTTTTTATAGCCCTTAATCACAAGGTGTCTCAAAGGACTGCAACAGGTTACAATTATACCATCCCCTGATCTTAAACCATGATCATTGTCTTTATAATGTGTAAATTAAGAAATATTAATTGGTCTGATTTAAAAAAAAAAAAAAAAGCAATCATTGTCTATACGAGTTTATCCACTCGAATATCACTAACACTGTAGGCGAACCAATATAGCTAAATGTTAGAAAGTTCACGACCAGGGGCAATTTTAGGTTCAGAGCCTTAGGGTGCTCTCCTTTTCCACCAACAACCACATAAACATCTTTCAGTCATTAAACGCATTAATTCAGTCATTTGAATATGTATGAATAATAAAAATCATGAAAATAATAATATACCTTTGTGTTCTCAAACATAAGCCGTTTCTTCTTACCAAGATGAGAATTCAGTATCATAAAAATCAGCATACGTTAAAAAATTGTTAAATAGTGAATGGTTCATGGATAATCAGTTAAAATGTGATGTGGTCAACTGAGGAGAAAATACATAATTATCATACATCTTAACAAAGTGCTAAAATTTAAATGGCTGAACCATTTTAAGGCATGGAGTGTTTCCAACGTTGCGTTGTTTAAATTTTTGTTTTGTTTTCCTTTTTTTTTTCATCCAGCATTTTTATAATATTTAAGCTTATCCTGTCCTATAATAAGGAAAAGAGAGTTTTAAAATGCTATATATAACTTTTGGGGAATTTTGGATTGATTTTGGGGGTGCTCGGGCTCCCCAAAAACAGGCCGTTTGCGCCCATGTTCACTACCACGACTAATAGTAGACAAGTTGGCTTTATATAACAGATAATAGTAGCCATATTGTTTATTGTGTTCTACAGTAGCCTTATTGTAATGCATGTTTATTGTACCTAGTTGCTCACCGATTGCTGTAACCAGGGCACCATTGTGAAAGATTAGTCATGTTAGTTGTGTCGAAATTCCATTTTATTTACTGTAAAAGTTTTTAGTGCGCTAATAATGTTTTATTTAAATCAATAGTCTTTGTTTTTGCATTATTAAAATATTCCTACGCTAATTTTTAAGCTTTTACAACAAATGTATATTGCGCGCACGCACGCACTCACACAGGAGCCGATGTGAAAAGCGATCCTGACCTGGTCATGATGAACTTCCGTGTTCGCCTACAGAAGGTCAGGAAGTCTTAGAACCCAAAGATAAAGTTTGACCTTGAGCGACTGAAAGACCCCCAGGCGGTCGGAAGCTTCCAGGCCTTTATCGACGCCAAATTTGCTCCTTTGCTCGCCTTGGATGAAAATATCAAAACCTGACCACAAAGTTCTCAGAGGCTATGACTAAAGCAACAAAGGAAATTGAAAGAAAACACTAAGAAGATAAAGCCGTGGGTTACAAAAGAAATTCTTCAACTGTACAACACACAGCAAGAACTAAAGAAAAAAACAGCCCTGGAGGAGCAGCAAAGTATAAAGCAGCCAACAAGAAGATTACAAAAATGTTGAGAGAAGCAACAGAGAAATGGATCGAAGATTAATGCTCAGAGTTAGAAGAATGCCTCAACAAGAGCTATTCAAAGAAAGCCTTCTCGATTGTAAAAGACCTCACACAAAAAAAAACAAAAAAACAAACAGGCAAAAGTCAGCAGCATTCAGAATAAGCCTAGGAATAAGCTAACTGAAGAAGAAGAGATCATGAATAGATGGACAGAATACTGCTCTAAACCCTAAAACCACCCGACACAGGGGTCTTCAAGAATTCCCGCTCAGAAAAGTGACGACTTCCCTATCATCATGACGGCCCCGCGGGCCTACACTGCGGCCTTGAGTTCAGCATGAGGGCCATACGTTGAGACCGAATCTCTCTGCAACAACAAGTAAGAGGACAGTTTCAGATTTAACACCTGTTTGCTGGTTCTTGGGAATGAGCGTTTATTTCTGTACAAGGCAATCTGCCCAAATAACCTAGCATTATAGCGGGAAACTTCTTTTTGTGCTAGTAACTTTGACTTTCAGCAGTCAAAAACTCCTCTAATCTCCAGCACCTTTGCCACCCCCTTTTTCCCCAACATTAATTCTGTGTTAATAAATTGTTTGTCTATTTCAATTGACCTGGTTCATATAATCCATTTGCTTGGGATTAGTAATTCATATAAGAACTCAAAGTAATAACGTAATTTACATTTTTATCAGGTTTAGGAAATTCAAGCATTCTTCAGAGGAAAAAAAAGATTTATGGTGGAGCACAAGCAACACCTGGAGGAAAATTAGTTTACTGATTGCAATAAAGAATAATTCATTTCAATCCTAACGATTTTCAAATTAAAAGATAGAAAAATCCCTACATCAGACAAAAAGTTGAGGCAGCAATCAACTCACCGATGAACTGAAAGTTTCCAGGAATCAACAACATCCCATCACAACTAATAAAAAATGGTGGTGAGCAAACTAGACAATTTGACAAAAATTTGCAGAAAAATCTGGCAAACAGGACAGTGGCCATCTATCTATTTATCTATCTATCTATCTACCTTGGTCATATCCCTTAAGAGGGGTGACCGACAGCAAGACACACACATACAATAACAAAGAAAATAAAAGGGAAATGAATGACAAAAAAAAAAAAAACACACAAATTTTTTTGGACCAAGGCCAACCCAAATGCCCAAACACCCAAACAAGTTAGGCACCTCGGTACCCAAGTAGGCCATGCTTTCGTCCCTCCAGATGAAACAGGACACCAGAAAGCGGCCATGTCACTCGGGTCAGGGTGACACAACACACTCTTTTGTTCAACAGCAGGGCCCGACAGCTTTCACTTGTTTACCCCTGCCGCATCATACGGGTGCCCAGCCCATCCTTAAGAACGCGTCCACAATCCAACTATCCTTTCACAACACCTCTCCACTCCTTTCTATCACAAACAAGAGCTCTAGCTTCCATTATATTCAGACCTCTTTCCGGCAGTGCACTCATAACACCATCCATCCACGTCAACCGCGGCCTTCCTCTTGGTCTCCTTCCATTGACTTCTGCTCTGTAGATCCTCTTCAACATTCGCTCCTCATCCATCCTCTCCATGTGTCCAAACCAACCGAGTACTCTCTTATCAACACGCTTGCTCAGTTCCACGACTACTCCAGTTCTGTCTCTCGCAATTTCATTTCTCAGTTTATCCAATCTTGTCACTCCTAACATAGTCCTCAAACACTTCATCTCAAAAACATTCAACTTACTTCTTAAATCTGCGTTCAGGCTCCAAGTCTCTGCACCATACAACACAGTCAGCACAATCACACTCTCATACAGTCCCCTCTTAACATCCATACTCATGGCTGAGTCCCATTCTTCGCACTGTCACTCGCTATGTACCCTAGTCACTCGGTTTTGCCCGTTCACGTGAAAATGGGGTGTGTCCCGATACTTTCAAGACCGAGGCAGAAGTGCCCTCAAACCATGTCTTTGGCTGCGTCCCATTCTTCGCACTTTCACTCGCTATGTGCCCTAGTCACTCGGTTTGCGCGTTCACGTGAAAATGGGGTGTGTCCCGATACGCTCAAGACCGAGGCAGAAGTGCCCTCAAACCATGTCGTAACCACTTCAAGACCGAGGGGGCTCTCGACCTCACTTGGCAGCGAAGTGACTACCCAGAAGGCTTTACGAATTCTCAATATCAACAAACATGCCCGAAAAGGAACCGCACAAATGTAAGTAGTTTTCCACAACCACGCATGTATTTGCAACAAAATGTATTGAGATATCTTAGTTAGACGTAAATGCAATAGAAAAATCGTATTTTCGCGTTAAAACACGAACATTGCAAAATCGCTACTTTACGAAGTGCACTAATCTACCAAGGGAGCTGGCAAAAAAAAAAATCTTCACGCTACAAACTGTAAAGTAGGATAATTGCAGAAAATCACGGTTCAGCCCATCCCTGTTTTTATCTTAAACGAGTCGTGCTTTTACATCTACTGTACATGGCCAGTCGCTAAAGGAGCATAGTCAGAATACCGTTCTGGACATAAGCGCTTGTTTACTGCACACAATTTCGGGTGTCGTGTTTTATTTACAATATGATTCTTTCATGTGAGATCAGAATGCATTAGTTTTCATCATGCATTATGAGTAATGTCTCCGAATTTCACGTGGAAATACAGTTGAAACAAATTACTATCACATAGTTCACTGCCTTCTCTGTAAACACATATTAAGTAAACTAATTACCTTCTCAAAATGTCGTCTAAATGTGGAGACAATTCTAAAGCATATGTGATGCTGGCCAATAGAAGGCTCTTACAGTCATAAGAATAACATGTCAATTTTGTGTATCTATTTACTATCAAATAATTATCCAGAACACATCCTATAATTTCCTGTCTCACATCAACTTGTTGAGCATCCTATACACAAATGTTTTTGTACAATACACCAGCATTAAGTAATTCTTGTTTTTTTCCACCCAACCTAAAGGCCACTGTAGAACGTCCCGTGGAAGAGCTGGTCACCATCACAGCTACCACGCCATCCACACCACCGGGCACGTCGTTGGCATCTTCTAATCCGGCGCCAAACCCCAAATCACCCAGAAAAAAAAAGGAAGCACGATACACTCCTTGACTTTTTGAAAGCAGAGTCTGCCGGAGTGAGGAAAAGGCTCGAGGAAACTGTGGCCAAAACTGAGCGGTTCCCGTCCTTTTTGGGAAGCTCGTGGACAAATTTCCAGAACAGTGACATCTCTGCAATGTTTCCCTTTGTTTTATAAAAGGAAAATATTTTATTTTATTAGGAACTCAATGAAGTTCCAGTTTGTGTTTTCCAGCTTTATGGAAGTATTGGTATATATTTGTTACAATTTGTGACACATTATTTATTTACTATTATGTATTTCAGCCCAATGTGAGTTTGTTTTTCTGAAAGTAAACTATTATTTAAGCTGGAGTGATTTGTAGTTGTTTTCTGTCCAACAGTCACATAGTTCACACACAGTATCTCACATCATTATGAAATAAACCACCAAGGTGTTACTCAAAATAAAGATATTTATTGAATAGCAATGCAGAAAAGCACAGAATGCAAATGTGGGTCTGACTTCCAGAGCCTAAAACATGGCTTTTGAGCAATTTATTCCATATTAACTGTGGACAATTCTGTGTACGGTGGACCTGGGAACCCTGAAGACCCGTGACACCACACGGTAGGACAGACCGTGGGCCAGCCAGTACACGTAGATCAGGACCTCCGGCCATGGCCCTGTTCCCTCTTTAGCAGCTCCTGCAGGGCCCACATGACCTTCTTGCTCAACCTTAAGTCCTGAATGAGTTCTGACTCCACATCGAGTCATAAGCACAGGATGGGAACATTCCTGTCCAACCTGTCCACGCTTATGGGACGGCCACTCTGGAACACAATAGATAACAAACAATTTAGACATAAATGTGGGCATAGAAAAGAAAAAGACAGCTTTTACTGTGATGTAAGCATCATGAAAAAATGTTGAAATGACCTTTTTTATATCCAATGACAACTCTTTTGAATTAAATTCCTTATGAACTAAGGTTTTTGGGTCATACAGGGAAGTTTGGTGACGATATTATGTCAGCTTAAGGGTCAGGTGGACTGTTCTTGTGTTTGTTTACTTTTCGTCATGTCACACATTAAAGACCCCTACTATATGTCATAAAATGGCATTAAGATACTTATAAATAGATTGCCATTTATGTCTACACAATCATAGGGTATTATGTGAACGTGCGTTGTATGTTAATCCTTACTGTATTTGACCGAACGGGTCATTTTTTTAATGAGTGTACGTACCTTGTAAAGATGAATCAGCGCTACATAGCGCAGAAGCTGTCTTCAGTATAGCACATTTGTCCTCCGTTGATTGGAGACACGGAAAAGATGATGAGCTTTCAGGCAATCGGTAATAACACAGCAGTAGCGGGCATTTTTAACGTTGCACAAACTCTCCAACTGCCACACCACAGGTTGAGACTCGAGTTGTTTACATGTGACGTAGAACAATACGTCACTGAGGTCTACAGCCAATTCGTATTACGGCCATCTACTGGACTGGGGTGGAACCTTGCAAGTGTCGTCCAATTTCCTAGGGGACAATCTCCACTTTGCACTCCACTCACCAAGGGCACTTGCCTATGGAGGGACCTCACTGGAGGGTTCTCAGGGCCAAGTGAGAGGAATGGGATTGGGCCATACTCTTGTTGTTCATCACTCTCCTCAGAGCACCCAAAACCTTGCTTCCTTGATTCACTCTGTGCAATACATCACACTCCATTCCACCAACTACAGCCGCATCACAACCAAAGTACCTAAAACTTTCAACTTCTTCCAGCACCTGCCCATGCAACCTGATTTCTAACGTCATACTTATCACCTTTACCCTTATACAATGGCACCACACATGCACTACACCAATCAACAGGAACCAGCCAACACAGATTTCTCCTCTTCCGCGAGACACACGCTCGGCGTGAGGCCGCTAAACAACACAGCGCGCAATGAAAATGTCTAAATTTCTGGTAAAAGTGGGCATTTAAAAAAATCATTATTACTTTGCCGTGCGCTCGCGTGCCACTGGTTACCCACTCGCGTGCCACTGTTGGCACGCGTGCCATAGGTTGCCGACCCCTGCCATACATCATTTGCTTTTCTTTTTGCTGCTTCCACTACCGTTTTTACCAACCTTTTCTTCACTCAATCTTTAATTAATACCTTTCATACGCATCGCCACACTTAACTTGCGGCCACTCCTCAAAGGCACGTCTCTTTTCTGTCACAGCCTCTGATACCTCATCATTCTACCATTCACTTCCTTTCCTAATACCTCGACCAACTTTTCTCATTCCACACACTTCTTATTCACTCCTCAACACTGCCTCTTTAAACCACTTCCATTCAATTTCCACTCTCCATTTCTCTTCTACTAACCCGTTCATACGCTTCCTTTATCCTCTCTTTCCTTTTCTGCCTTATTCAACTCTGACATTTTCACCTCTTCCCTCAAACTCTTCTTATAACTAGCCCTCCACGATCCATCTATTCTCAGTTTTCCTTCCACATAAAAATGATCAGACATACCACTCATTTCACCTCTGTAAACATGCACATCCAAAAATCTACTTAACATCCCTTTCTTAACCACTACATAAGTAGTGTGAGGAGGGTAACGAGGACAGCAGAGAAAATAATCGGGACTACACTTCCCTCCATTCAGGACATTGGCCAGAAGCACTGCCTATCCCATGCAAAAAACATTACCGGGGACCCCTCTCACCCCCATCATGGACTGTTCACTCTGCTAGCCTCTGGGAAGAGGTACTGCAGTGTGCGGTGCAGGACCACCAGGCTCCGCAATAGTCTAGTCCCCCTGGCCATTAGACTGTTAAATGGTCAATCTAACATATAGTTAACTTAAATCTAAACGGCTGCTAATCTTACTTTTGCACTACTGGCAGTTTTTTTTATAGCTTGCCACTCCTTGCACATTGCTCTCTGCACTATTGTAATTACAGCGTTATTGTTACAGTGTTAATGTTACTGTGTACCTGACTTGTTAACCTGACTGCCCATATTGCACATCTGGTTAGCTACTCTTCTTGCACTATCGGCACTATGGTAAAATACTACACGTAGCCAAAATACAATACAACATTATTTATATCTGTACATTCAAGGAAACTGTGGGGGTCAGATGCATCGACATTTCGTTCTGTATACACGTGTACTAGAATGACAATAAAGTAGATCTGAATCTGAATCTGAATAATCCATCAGTGCTCTGCCACTATCCACTCTGACAAAGGTATACTTATTCACGTCCCTCTTTTTAAACAATGTATTTCCAATCACCAATCATTTTTCACACATAACTCAATCAATTTCTTCCCACTCTCATTTCTTCCTGGTACTCAATATCTACCAATCACATTTTCAACCGTTTCATCACTCCCTCTAGCATTCAGGTCACCTAGTATTACCACTTTCCACCCTTCTTTCGCACTAGCCACACATTCCAGAACTCCTCTCTCTCCTCAGCGCTTCTTTCTGAACCAGGTCCATATGCACTTATAAACATCCATACTTCTACACCCCACTTCAACCACACCCACATCAATCTGGAAGATACCCCTTTCACTCCACCAGTTTTTCCTTTGCTTTCTCACTCACAAGCACAGCCACTCCTTCTCTAGCATGTCCACCCGTAACTCCAGACCTCCTACCATACATCCCTCCAAGCTGTAATTCCCCCCTTCCTTTCATCTTTGTTTCACTCAAGGCTAACACATCAACCTTCCTTTTAGTCATCATCCTTCCGATCTCCTCTTTCTTCCACTCAGTCGCTTTACTTCCACATCCTCTCACATTTAAAGACCCTATAACTAGGGTTTGCGAGACCTTTCGGTCTCCCGCCCCCCTTTCTTTGCCTTGCTGTCTCTTAGGGAGTAGAGATAGAGAGGAGAGGATCCCCAGTACCCTCGCTCCCTCACTCTTATGACACACAGTGGACCATGGTGGGAAAATTCTCTTACCTCTCACAAGGAGAGGCCCCCTCACTACAGGGACATGCACAGTGGCCATCTGCATGGACAAAATCGCAAGTAATTATGCCGCCAGAGAAAGGAAACATTCAACTATGCTCCAACTACAGAACCATCAGTCTCATCGGCCATGCAAGTAAAGTTATACTAAAGGTCCAACTAAACCAATGGTTCCCAAACTTTTGCAGGCTGGTGCTCCCTTGGCTCCCCAGTGAATAAACCACCAAGGTGTTACTCAAAATAAAGATATTTATTGAATAGCAATGCAGAAAAGCACAGAATGCAAATGTGGGTCTGACTTCCGGAGCCTAAAATGAATTCCTAGCATTGGTTATGGCTTTGTGAACTTTTTTCATACGGCGTGAAGGGCGCAAATGCTGCTTTGACAGATGTTTGTTTGCCTCCCAGTCCAATTGTAGATGCTCCTTCTTCATTTTTTACTTGTAATCCTTTTTGACATGCCGTGTATTGTAATATGTGATCACGTTTAAGGTGCTGATACAAATTACTTGTGTTTCCTGTGGACCTAGAGACTACGCAAAAGCAAATTCTGCAACGGGCGTTCTGTTCCACGTCCGCTTGGTCAAAACCATAATAAGTACAAACAAGTGATGTACCGCCCTTTTTCAGCGCAAGCTTTGTTTCCTTCTTGTTCGTTGACTTTGGGACTATGTTTACAGAGTCCCCCATGACACTCAACAAAAAACTTTGAATCACGTTTACTGGCTAGTGCTATTATTAAAACTTGCCTCTGATTAGTCAGCGATTTTAAAACTCGAACAATATTAATCGTGGTTGGCCAAAACGCCATCGCTCACTACAATACCTTGAAAAAAACAGTAGTGCTTTGCAGTTTTACTACCCCCCTACGTCACATCGTGATGCTGATTTGATTTCGGTTAATCGTGCAGTTCTAACGGGTTGTGTACAAATAGTCAAACAAACGTTCAAACTTCTGACTTCGACCCCGGACTGCCGCCCCCCTAACACTCCCTTCTTCCTCAAATTTCGAAATTTAAACTAAACTAAATATGAATAAAATTATGAGTCACAACACGTGGTAAGCTTTCTCTCCTGGCTTGTATCTCTTTGATCTCCGGCAAAACTAACATAAAATGCGACAGAAACAAAATGAAAATAAATCCAAACACCTTGCCAACATTATTTTTGCCGTTCCATGTATTCCGTCACTCCCCAAGCCTGCACAAAATTTAGTAAATTTATTCATATTTAGTTTATTTTGTCTTTTATTAGCATATTTGGTATTGGAGTAATCCAAAAGTAATTGAAAGTAATCCAGTTAAAGTAACCCTACCCAACCCTGTTTAAGCCTTTATATCAGCACTGGTGTATGGGAAACTCCATTTACAATATAGTGGAACGGATCGTGTGGACTGAAGTCAGGCAAACTGGACGATTTGTTTGGATGTGTCAATATGTTAGGACGAATACTGAATGGCTCATTAGCTAGCTTTGCTAAAGCTATCCTCAATTTTTCTAAATAGCTCCCTTTGTGCTTTTCAACAAGGTGAGCAACTACATTCGACAGCTGCATAATATTCGTTTGACTGGTCATTGCCAATCGTGTTGAATAGTATAGCGTTTTTTGTTGTTGTCGTTCACAGTTTATTGCGAGTCCTACCATCAGTCATGGTGCCATCACGTAGTTAGGTCACTTGTGTGTAAGGGATCAAGAAACAAAATTAAATCCATACGTGCCAAAGTGTAAGGTGGCGCTATTGTACACAGCACCACCAAAAGTGATGTTCTTCACTTGCGGTTTCTTGTAAACAAAGCGCATTATTTGGATAGCACATTGCCATGTCCATGTGAGTAAAATGGGAACACTGTTGTTCTACTTGGACTGGAGTCGTCGTGACGATCCCACAGCCGGATACACTGCGTGCATGGGAGGACAAAATGTCGATCTGGCCAAATGTAACATACAGTTATATTTGACCGCCCAAATCGCCCACCCGCATGTTCAATGAGCCTCAGCCACATCCAGGATCTTTAATCATCTTTTGGCTTCTTGAAGAACGAAAACAATAGATTACATGTACAACTCCGCTTCGTGGCTGGTCAGTGGTCAAAACATTCCCAATCAACCCACTCGTTCAGACGGTTTTGTGAATTTTGGCATTCAATAACGGCACACGTCCCCCACAAACTACATTTCAGTTATATCCATGATTGACCTTATTCTATTCTGTTGTGTTTATCGAGGCTGGAAACGCCACTAACGCAAGCTACCGGAAGTCAAAAACACTCGGAAGAATGCGGGAGTAAAAGCCGAAGGGGCGTTTGGCGTTCGCTAAAAAGGTCTATACTGTCTACATATAAGCATAATATGCAGCAAAATCAAAGTGAACCTTTCAACCATTTCAAATCAGTTTATCATATTAATTTTCTTGAGTGTCCAAACAAATGTAACAGATCCCATACTGGCTTGGGGCTATCTGGTAGCAGATCGACGACAAAGCTTACGTCAGGTGTTTCTGGAATTGACCCTTTGTAATCTAACAGCTCAGAGAAATTGGAGCATAAAATATTTGATGTGCCAAACGTGACAGGAAAGGGCACTCACATGCACATGAATTGGTGTGCAGTCAATGCACAGGATGTGCTTTATCTCAGCCAGAACAATACCGACAACTAATGATGACTTGTGGGAAATCAAGATCATTTAGATGTCAATAACGTCCTGCTAACTAAGAAAAAAAATCTTTGGGGGACCCATTTAAATACTTAGGCAACAGAAAGAAAATTATGGTCATGTTCTGTGGATAAGAATGAACTCAAAGAGAAAGACAAATGTAGTCAGTTGAACTCAACAGCCATTTGACAATTGATTGGTTTCTGTTCCAAATAACTTTATGTTAGGTTACATGACCGACCTTCTCCCTTTAGGTTCCCAATGCTGGCTGAGCTGTCCGTTTGGGCCATGATGACTCGTTCTCCGTCCAAGCAAGACTTCACTCGCTTGTCATTTTCTGCGTACGAGGCAACACAAAGGGAGAAAGCAAAGTGACAAAGTGCTGTTATAAAAAATTCAATTGGGCTATGATGACACAGGAAATGTGTAACAATGAGGTGAATGTCCTTGCACAATTGTGTACTCTGTAGTGGCGAGAATCAAATGTTCCGCCAGGCAAACATACAATGATATAAGTAAATTGTGATTGCCTAACATGTCCAGGAATGTGCCTACAGATAAAATCATTATATGAGAGGGTGGCTTGCTTTGGCGTGCAAAAATAAAATTGTATGCATAAAGAGGAAAATCTCCTGCAAGGCCTTTTTCAATGCAAAAGAAAATGGCAGACCTTTTACACTTAGTATATTTTACCAATGACAAGTCTAGGCAGTTGCATAAATTTGGCTACCCCAACAGAAAAATTACATCAATATTTAGTAGATCCTGCTTTTGCAGAAATAACAGCCTCCAAACACTTCCTATAGCTTCCAATGAGGGTCTGGATTCTGGTTAAAGGTATTTTCGACCATTCTTCTTTACAAAAAAATCTCCATTTCAGTCAGGTTTGATGGGTTCCGAGCATGGACTGCCCGCTCTAAATCAAAACACAGATTTTCAATAATATTCAGGTCTGGGGACTAAGATGGCCATTCCAGAACATTGCACTTGTTCCTCTGTATGAATGCCTTAGAAGAATTTGAGCAGTGTTTGGGGTCGTTATCTTGTTGAAGTACCCAGCCCCAGCACAACTTCAGCTTTGTCACAGATTCTAAAACATTGTTCGCAAGTATCTGCTGATATTGACTAGAATCCATGCGACATTCAACTTTAACAAGATTGCCAGTATCTGCGCTGGCCACACAGCCCCACAGCATGATGGAACCACCACAAAATTTGACTGTGGGTACCAAGTGTTTATCTTGGAATGCTGTGTTCTTCTTCCGCCATGCATACCGCCCCTTGTTATGTCCAAATAACTCAATTTTAGTTTCATCAGTCCACAGCATCTTATTCCAAAATGAAGCTGGCTTGTCCAAATGTGCTTTAGCATACCTCAAGCGACTGTTAGTGGCATGTGCACATAAAACACTTCTGCTGCATTACTCTCCCAATACACCATCTTCAGTGCAAAGTGCGTTGAATAGTTGAACGATGCGCAGTGACACCATCTGCAGCAAGATCATGTAGTCTTTGGAGCTGGTCTGTGGAGTTTGACTGTTCTCACCATCCTTCGCCTCTGCTTATCTGAGATTTGTCTTGGCCTGCCACTCCAGGCCTCAACTAGAGCTGTCCCTGTAAGTCTTCCATTTCCTGACTATGCTCCTCACAGTGGAAACTGACAGCTGAAATCTCTGAACTAGCTTTTTGTGTCCTTCCCCTAAACCATGTTGAACAATCTTTGTTTTCACGTTATTTGCCAGATGTTCTGAGGCTCCCATGTTGCCACTCGTAAGAAGATGCAACGAGGAGAACAACTTGCAACTGGCCGCCTTAAATACCCGTTCTCATGATTGGCTTCGCCTGTGTATGTAGGTCAAGGGTCAGTTAGCTTACCAAAAACATTTGGTGTTCCCATTATTAGTGCTAAAGGTATCAAATCAATAAAACAAGGGCACCCAAATTTATGCACCTGCCTACTTTTGTCTAAGTAATTATAGCAAACTTTCTGTAAATCCTATGAACTTCATTTTACTTCTCAGATATCACTGTATTTGTCTGCTACATGATATATTTAACTGAAATTGCTGATCCAAACAACCAATGATTTATAAAGGAAAATCTTGAAAATGATCAGGGGCGCCCAAACTTTTGCATACGACTGTATGCCCATTATAATGAGCTTTTCGCTAGGCTTATAGATGAGAATTTGGTTAATCAGATGCAATACCCTGGGAATGTCTTGTATAAAGGTTGCACTTCAATAATACTCCTTACAACAGATTGTAACACTGTTGTTTGCTCTTTAAAACAGAGACAAAACTGCAGTGTAATTTGTGAATATTTTTTTCATGAAAATAACGACGTGCGATCCATTAGACGAAAAAGGGAACATTTCCATCCATCTGTCATACTACTCTTGTATTTGAGGACACCGTACATACCTTCCTTGGCAGCTTGCCAGAATTCAAACGCAACTCTGAAAGCCTGAGCCACTGTTAGCGTTACTGCTTGTGCCTGGTAGAAAGGGTAAATACAGACACACACAGAAAATGGAAATAAGTAAAGGAAGAAAAATAAAAAGAAAAATAACTACTTGATTACATAATAACTAATGGGTTCTTAATCAACAGTTGGGATATACAAATGCAGCAGGAACGAGACTGACATTAAAATACACACTTAAACGGAAGAAACTAACCCTGGACCCTTTTAAGAAGTATTCTGAAAAAAAAACTAAATTAGTGAGGGGAAGGAAGAAAAGGGTGGGGCTCACTTATTTGATGGCCTCAAGACAAGAAAGGAATGATGACAACCTATACTCCATTCATTTTTTTCTCATATAATCTTTCTTCAGTCCACAATTAAGATTAATTCATTTTTTATCAACACATAGGTTTGCATTATGTTATCATTGCTTACCACTTTTCTCTTTGTGCAGAGGAAGGCATGACACTCAAGTGCCTCGTTGTGTTGGCTCTGCACGATGTAAGCAAACACTTTGTCGTGCATTTTATCTGCTGTACAGTAGGATATTCTGCAAGAGATTTCATGGGTAAATATAGTCCCTCTATAATCAAAAACAAAAAAGTGTACCACAGTTGCATTAAAGTATCTTTGATACTGAATAGGTGTCTTACAGAAATATATGTGCACTACTTCCAAAACACGAATAGTCAAATTAACTATTTATTTGAATTGTTAACCATCTGAGGAGGGAGGTCCTTGAGTTGCCAGAGCTTAATGAATGTTTATTAGTCATGAAGGCGTATCGAACAGTGAACAAATTTAAAATGAATAAGCAGTTACGAAAAAAGGTTGGCAGCATGCAAACATAAGATTTAGCGATAAATGTTGGCAATGAGGGCTTTGGGATACTGTGTAACCAGTAGTCCGCTAAACATAGCCGTCTTGTCTCCATCAAAAGAGATACAATTCCAAATCAGGTTTAGAAGCTTGCCCACCACAAAGGAATTCATTATCATGGTAAAAAGTGGCAGTGCCGTGCTGTTTCCCAAAAAGAGCGGGACATACTGTCAGACACAAAGACACTTGCACGTCCGCCTCACTGCGCCACACAACAGTCTCTTACTACCATGTGATTAATACTTGAGCTTTAATCCAGGGATGAGAGTCAAACTGACTGAAAGTATTAAAAAACGAGACAGGAATCATCAAGTCAGTACAAGACAAGAAGATGAGGACTAACCTGTAAATAGAAATATTTTCCATTAACTGGTTGGAGGCACTGTCATATAGAATGATTCCTCGGGGGGAAACTGTTAACGTGACCTTCCGAAGCTTTTTTCCACTGGCTTTGGCCTGAGTGACAAAACATGGAGTGAAATGTGTTATACAATGTGATTAAAAAATATTTGCATAATTATCACACACACACATTATATCGGAGTATATATATATATCAGAGTTATTTCCAAAACTCTCGGCCTACAGCCAACCACTTTAGGAGCTTTAACCCACGAACAAAGCCAAACCAAGTGTGGTTAACATATCCAAAAATGATCAGCAAACTAGATTTATTCAAAAAGTATATCGCTGAACACTTCTTAATGTCACAAGCGAGCCGTACTAAAAGTAATTGCATGCCTCTCTGGCCTCAAATTTTTATGACTCAACCAAAAGAAAGACTGGGCAAAAATATTGCAAGGGGAGTGTTTCAAGTAACATACCAAAATTGAGGGGAGAAATGAAATGATGAAATAAAATGATCTGCATTTATATAGCGCTTTTCAAGTCAATGAAGACTTCCCAAAGCGCTTTACAATGTGCTTCACATTTACCCATTCACACACGCACACTCACACACCAATAGCGGCCGTGCAGCCATGCAAGGCGCCAACCTGCTTATTGGGGGCATAAGGGGTTCAGTGTCTTACCCAAGGACACTTCGACATGTATCACGGAGGAGCCGGGATTCGAACTGCGATCTCTTGATCCCGCTCTACCTACTGAGCAACTACCGCCCCAAGGGGGGGTTAATCCTGACGCACATCTGAATTTGTATGTGCACCCTGCCAAAAATGCTTGTTGGATTGGTTAACCTTAAATCTTCATAAGCTTATTTAGCTACATATGAGAGACCAGAAGCTATGAATATGAAATCATAAATAATGTTAATTTAAGTTGAACCAGCCAGACCGAAAATTTCTAAAAGACATGTTAAAATATCTTGCAGCATTTTGTCACAAGTCACAGGTGTCATTTAATGTTTTACCACCAGCTGATTACCGCCCCCATAGCTCCTAAATCCAACAACATAAGCACTTTTAAGCCATGATAAGGCTCCCTGAGCCATATCGTGAACCAGCATACCATAACAAATCCATTCCCCTATCCATGCAGATGCACCGCTTTTCCTCAGTAGGGTCGCAGGGGTGCTGGAGCCCATCTCAGCTGTCCTTGGACAGTAGGCAGGGGGCACTCTGAACTGGTTGCCTGCCAGTCACTGGGCACACAGGGACAGACAACTCACTAGCTCATTCACACCAAGAGACAATATGGATTCAGTCAATTAACCTGAAATGCATTTTTTTTGGAACGTGGGAGCAAAACGGAGTGCCCGGAAGGAAACTCACACAAGCACGGGGAGAACATGCAAACTGCGCAAAGGAAGGCTTGTAGCAGGATATGATTCCATGACCTCAAAACTGCTGCGGATGCGCGAACCACTCAGCCGCCGTGCCGCCCACCAATTGTATTATCATTTCAAAGTTAACGAGTTGCAGTGAACATTATAACAAAATGTTAAATGTTAACATCACTCATATTTTGTCAAATCTTGCTCAGGAAAATAAATAAAATGTTGGTGGCACTGAATCTATTCATGGTGGGTGTTTGTGTGCCAGTATTAGTGCGTGAAATATCTCACTGTAGCAACTATCCTCTTGACGGCAGCGGCAGACAGCTCTTCTCCTTTAGGCTGCTCAACCATTGTGACCCCCAGGTACTTGAGCTGGAACACCACCCCCTCCAGAAGGGTCTCCCGTGTGTCTGTCCAATTCTCTGGTAGCTCTGTAAACGAAAAGTACAAATATATGTATAATTCGAACCATTTCTCAAACTTATATCAAGTAATTTAACCATTCCAATCAACACAGTCATCATTCAGTAAATTCATTTGGAAACACTAGTAATTTTCATTCAAAAACTGCTATAGCAGTGGTCCTCAAGCTTTTCTGTACCACGCACCGGTTTAATGTCTTAAAATATGTGTGCTGTTATTGATTTGAAAGTAATCCAGTTAAAGTAACCCTACCCAACCCTGTTTAAGCCTTTATATCAGCACTGGTGTATGTGGAAACTCCATTTACAATATAGTGGAACGGATCGTGTGGACTGAAGTCAGGCAAACTGGACGATTTGTTTGGATGTGTCAATATGTTAGGACGAATACTGAATGGCTCATTAGCTAGCTTTGCTAATGCTATCCTCAATTTTTCTAAATAGCTCCCTTTGTGCTTTTCAACAAGGTGAGCAACTACATTCGACAGCTGCATAATATTCGTTTGACTGGTCATTGCCAATCGTGTTGAATATTATAGCGTTTTTTGTTGTTGTCGTTCAGTTTATTGCGAGTCCTACCATCAGTCATGGTGCTTTTACGTAGTTCGGTCACTTGTGTGCAAAGGATCAAGAAAGAAAATCAAATCCATACGTGCCAAAGTGTAAGGTGGCGCTATTGTACACAGCACCACCAAAAGTGATGTTCTTCACTTGCGGTTTCTTGTAAACAAAGCGCATTATTTGTATAGCATATTGCCATGTCCATGGGAGTAAAATGGGAACACTGTTGTTCTACTTGGACTGGAGTCGTCGTGACGATCCCGCAGCCTGATACACTGCGTGCATGGGAGGACAAAATGTCGATCTGGCCAAATGTAACATACAGTTATATTTGCCCGCCCAAATCGCCCACCCGCATGTTCAATGAGCCTCAGCCACATCCAGGATCTGTAATCATCCTTTGGCTTCTTGAAGAACGAAAACAATAGATTACATGTACAACTCCGCTTCGTGACTGGTCAGTGGTCAAAACATTCCCAATCAACCCACTCGTTCAGACGAAAAGATTTTGGTTGGTATGTTCTGTGAGTGTATTGTGTTTGATAGCACCATCCCATTAAGATACTAGGAAACTCATCGGCCCTTTAGGAGACTCAATAAGTTATGTTAAGAAGATGCATACCAGGAAAGCATTGTGATAAGACAGAGTCCAACTGCCTGTTTTAATCCATAGACACCTCACACATCTTTTGCCATACCAAGCATCCATGCGTAACTAATTCAAGTGTAGTCAAGTCATGTTTATTTGTATAGCCATTAATCACAAAGAGTCTCAAAGGGCTGCACAGACCACAGATTATTGCAAACCATAGACAATTATGACACCATCCCCTGATCTAAAACCTACATGAGGGCAAATAATACACAGATATTGTCAACATAAAATATCGGTTATTCATATACTGTAGAATCGAAGTGGGTTTTAAGTTAAGATTTAAACATTTCCACTGAGGTTCCAGATCGAATCTTATGGGGAAGAGCATTCCACAGCAACGGGGCCCGAATAGAAATCGCTTTCGAACCTGCGGATCTCTTCTTGTCTCTTGGGATCACTAGTAGACCAGCATTTTCAGAGCAAAGGCTTCGGACTGGAACATAGGGGGGAAATAAATCTGAAAGATATGAGGGATTAAGTCCATGCATGATTTTGTAAAATACTAACAGAACAGCATGGCGGCACAGTGGTCAGCGCATGTGCGGCACAGTTAATGTCTTGGGAACCTCCCGCGTGGGTTCAAATCCAGCTCCAGACTTCCTGTGCGGAGTTTGTATGTTCTCCCCGTGCTTGCGTGGGGTTCCTCCGGGCACTCCGGTTTCCTCCCACATTCAAAAAAAACATGCATTTCAGGTAAATTGGCCGGTCCAAATTGTCCCTAAGTGCGAATGAGCGAGTGAGTTGTCTGTCCCCATGTGCCCTGCGATTGGCTGGCAACCAGTTCAGGGTATCCCCTGCCCACTGCCCGATGATTGCTGGGATGGGCTCCAACACCCCCGCAACCCTACTGAGGATAAGCGGTTGCAGCTAATGAGACTTACAGAACATTAAAATCACATCTTAAGCTAACAGGAAGCCAATGCAGGTTAGCTAAAATCGGGGTAATGTGATCAAACTTTCTTGTCTTAGTTAAAAGCCTCGCTGCAGCATTTTGTACAAGCAGAAGGCTCTTTATTTTGGACTTAGGGAGACAGGAAAGTAGTGCATTAAAGTAATTGAGATGGGAAGTAAATGCATGAATTATAGGCTGAGTCCCATTCTTCGCACTTTCACTCGCTATGTGCCCTAGTCACTCGGTTTTGCGCGTTCACGTGAAAATGGGGTGTGTCCCGATACTCTCAAGACCGAGGGAGAAGTGCCCTCAAACCATGTCATAATCACTTCAGACCTAGGGAGCTCTCTACCTCACTTGGCGGCGAAGTGACTACCCAGAAGGCTTTGCGAATTCTCAATATCAGCAAACATGCCTGGAAAGGAACCGCACAAATGTAAGTAGTTTTCCACAACCACGCATGTATTTGCAACGAAATGTATTGAGATATCCAAGTTAGACGTAAATGCAATATATAATCGTATTTTCGCGTTAAAACATGAACATTGCAAAATCGCTACTTGACGAAGTGCACAAGTCTACCGAGGGAGCTGCCAAAAAAAAATCTTCACGCTACAAACTGTAAAGTAGGATAACTGTGCAGAAAATCACGGTTCAGCCCATCCCTGTTTGTATCTTAAACGAGTCGTGCTTTTACATCTACATGGCCAGTCGCTAAAGGAGCATAGTCAGAATAACGTTCTGGATATATGCGCTCGTTTACTCTACACAATTTCGGGTGTCGTGTTTTATTTACAATATGATTCTTTCATGTGAGATCAGAATGCATTAGTTTTCATCATGCATCACGAGTAATGTCACCGAATTTTATGTGGAAATACAGTTGAAACAAATTACTATCACATAGTCCACTGCCTTCTCTGTAAACACATATTAAGTAAACTAATTACCTTCTCAAAATGTTCAAATGTGGAGACAATTCTAAAGCCTATGTGATGCTGGCCATTAGAAGGCTCTTACAGCCATAAGAATAGCATGTCAATTTTGTGTATCTATTCACTATCAAATAATTATCCAGAACACATCCTATAATTTCCTGTCTCACATCAACTTGTTGAGCATCCTATACACAAATGTTTTTGTACAATACACCAGCATTAAGTAATTATTGTTTTTCCACCCAAACTAAAGGACACTGTAGAACGTCCCGTGGAAGAGCTGGTCACCATCACAGCTACCACACCATCCACACCACCGGGCACGTCGTTGGCATCTTCT
Organism: Urocampus carinirostris; assembly: GCF_059441175.1. Classification (NCBI taxonomy): domain Eukaryota; kingdom Metazoa; phylum Chordata; class Actinopteri; order Syngnathiformes; family Syngnathidae; genus Urocampus; species Urocampus carinirostris. The sequence goes on along the minus strand of NC_142363.1, from coordinate 697,935 downwards.
AATCCGGCGCCAAACCCCAAATCACCCAGAAAAAAAAGGAAGCACGATACACACCTTGACTTTTTGAAAGTGGAGTCTGCCGGAGTGAGGAAAAGGCTCGAGGAAACTGTGGCCAAAACTGAGCGGTTCCCGTCCTTTTTGGGAAGCTCGTGGACAAATTTCCAGAACAGTGACATCCCTGCAATGTTTCCCTTTGTTTTATAAAAGGAAAATATTTTATTTTATTAAGAACTCAATGAAGTTCCAGTTTGTGTTTTCCAGCTTTATGGAAGTATTGGTATAATTTTGTTACAATTTGTGACACATTATTTATTTACTATTAAGTATTTCGGTCCAATGTGAGTTTGTTTTTCTGAAAGTAAACTATTATTTAAGCTTGAGTGATTTGTAGTTGTTTTCTGTCCAACAGTCACATAGTTCACACACAGTATCTCACATCATTATGAAATAAACCACCAAGGTGTTACTCAAAATAAAGATGTTTATTGAATAGTAATGCAGAAAAGCACAGAATGCAAATGTGGGTCTGACTTCCAGAGCCTAAAACATGGCTTTTGGGCAATTTATTCCATATTAACTGTGGACAATTCTTTGTACGGTGGACCTGGGAACCCTGAAGACCCGTGACACCACACGGTAGGACAGACCGTGGGGCCAGCCAGTACACGTAGATCAGGACCTCCAGTAATGGCCCTGTTCCCTCTTTAGCAGCTCCTGCAGGGCCCACATAACCTTCTTGCTCAACCTTAAGTCCTTAATGAATTCTGACTACACATCCAACCATAAGCACAGGATGGGAACATTCCTGTCCAACCTGTCCACGCTTATCGGACAGCCACTCTGGAACACAATAGATAACAAACAATTTAGACATAAATGTGGGCATAGAAAAGAAAAAGACCGCTTTTACTGTGAGGTAAGCATCATGAAAAAATGTTGAAATGACCTTTTTTATATCCAATGACAACTCTTTTAAATTAAATTCCTTATGAACTAAGGTTATTGGGTCGTACAGGGAAGTTTGGTGACGATATTATGTCAGCTTAAGGGTCAGGTGGACTGTTCTTGTGTTTACTTTTCATCATGTCACACACTAAAGACCCCTACTATATGTCATAAAATGGCATTAAGATACTAATAAGTAGATTGCCATTTATGTCTACACAAACATAGGGTATTATGTGAACGTGGGTTGTATGTTAACCCTTACTGTATTTGACCGAACGGGTCATTTTTTTTAATGAGTGTACGTACCTTGTAAAGATGAATCAGCACTACATAGCGCCGAAGCTGTCTTCAGTATAGCACATTTCTCCTCCGTTGATAGGAGACACGGAAAAGGTGATGAGCTTTCAGGCAATCGGTAATAACACAGCTGTAGCGGGCATTTTTAACGTTGCACGAACCCTCCAACTGACACACCACAGGTTGAGACTCGAGTTGTTTACATGTGACGTAGACCAATACGTCACTGAGGTCTACAGCCAATTCGTATTACGGCCATCTACTGGACTGGGGTGGAATCTTGCAAGTGTCGTCCAATTTCTTAGGGGACAATCTCCACTTTGCACTCCACTCACGGAGGGCACTCCTCTATCGAGGGACCTCACTGGAGGGTTCTCAGGGCCAAGTGAGAGGAATGGGATTGGGCCATAATCTCCGCATCCGACTGAGACAGCATAAGGCGATTTTTAGCAATGTTGCGAAGATGGAAGATATATTCTTAACGTGTGTTTGGAAGGATAGATCGGGGTCAAATATGACACCTAAATTTTTGACCGAGTCACTCTGACAAATGTAATATCACCCAATGTCCAGAGCCATTTTTGAGAACAAGTCACGGAATTTAGATGGATCAATTACTAATATTTCGGTCTTTTCAGAGTTAAGGCGCAAGAAGTTGACATCCATTATTTTTTATCTCAGTGAGGTAGGCCTCCAAATTTCCACAGTTTAGAGTGGCAGATTCCTCCATCGGAAGATATAGTTGAGTGTCATCTGCGTAGCAATGAAAACTGATATTATACTTGCGAATAATATCACCTAATGTAAGCATGTAAATGCTGAAAAGAAGGGGGCCAAGTACTGAACCCTGCGGAACACCATAGGTGACACTAAAGGGCTCAAATGTCAGTTCACCATATTTCAAACAGTGCGTCCTATCTGAAAGGTAGGATCTGAGTACGGTTCCTGAGAGACCAAACCATTTTTCCAACCGTTCTAGCATTGTTCTCGTTTGCCCGCGTCCCTGCGTCATAGACTCATCATTTTTGCTGGGGACGCAAATCAACGTGCGTCCCCAGGACGCAACTTTTTTGACACAAAATTGTCATTATTATCCGATTACTTTTTTTTAAACAAAGATTTACCGCACTCCAAACTTTTCGTCAGGCAGATCCGCCATTGTTGTTTTGGTCTCGCGGTTCGAGTTTTCATCTGCACGCCTATCTCGGCAAACGAGATCTCGTTGCTTCGAGATTACGTCATTGTTGTGGTGCTTGTCGTCGAGGGAAGGTGAAGGCCAAGTATGCCTCCGAAAAACGTTAGTATTAGGTGAAAATCAACACAAAATTGGTAATTTTTTCAGTGTCAATAATAAATCGAAACATAATGCAGAAAGTGATAACAACGGCAATAATTCCGGCACGGAAAAAACGGCGGAGAAATTCTTCGGAAGATTGCGGAGGCAGGAAAACACGTGTGTTGAAGCTATTGATTCGACGAAAGAAAATAAACAAAAGAATACTCCTAGCAAGAAAAGGACTTTTCTGCCCAAATGGACTAAATTATATTCCTGGTTACGCTCTGAGGAGGATCATAATGGATTGGACCTTGAGAAGGCATTTAAACTGCAGCAAATCACGAAGAATATATGAACTGAAAAATCTGAAGTGATAACTGCTTTGTATTACCAATTAACTGTGATGATTAAAACTGAATGAAAATATAGATTAATATAATCATTTCAACAATATTATATCCTGACCAGCTGTATCTCTGTGTGGTGTGGAGGCTGCAGCGCTTCCGACTGGGGTAGTGTGAGGAGGGTGACGAGGACAGCAGAGAAAATCACCGGAACTTCTCTCCCCTCCATTCAGGACATTGGCCAGAAGCGCTGCCTATCCCAAGCCAAGAACATTATCAGGGACCCCTCTCACCCCCATCATGGACTGTTCACTCTGCTAGCCTCTGGGAAGAAGTACTGCAGTGTGCGGTGCAGGACCACCAGGTTCCACAATAGTCTTGTCACCCTGGCCATTAGACTGTTAAATGGTCAACCAAACACATAGTAAGTCTAAACTGCTGCTAATCTGTACATCTGTTGGTTTTGTTTGACTTTTTTTTACACTACTGGCAGTTCTTTATAGCTAGCCACTCCTTGCACATCTGTTCTCCTCTGCACTATCGTACTACAGTGTTATTGTTACTGTTTACCTGACTACCCATTTTGCACATCTGGTTAGCTGCTCCTCTTGCACTACTGTAAAATACTATACATAGCCATAATTATTTAGTATATTATTAGTACTTCAATACTCCAACTCAATACAACGTTTTATTTATATCTGTACATTCAAGGAAACTGTGCGGGTCAGATGTATCGACATTTCGTTCTGTATACACGTGTACTAGAATGACAATAAAGTATATCTGAATCTGAATATTGTTGTGAACTGAAAAATCTTGAAGTGATTTACATTTTCAACCCCGATAACACTAAATTTTGGGGACCCATAGATCTCTGTTGGGACCAATAGATTTGAGCATGCGAGTCAAAATGAGACCCATCACTTTTCAGAGGTAAAATGAACACTGAATCTAGTAAGATATTATGGTCGACAGTGTCAAAGGCAGCACTGAGGTCCAGCAGCAGCAAGAGTGATGAAGCTGCCAGAGTCCATTTCCAGTAGAAAATCATTGGTTACCTTAATCAGGGCTCTCTCAGTAGAGTGGTTATCCCTAAATCCTGATTGCATGGATTCAAAAAGTTTGTTCTCAGATATAAAATCATTCAGCTGCTGTGCCACAACTTTTCAAGTACTTTAGAGAGAACGGTTAAGTTTGACACAGGTCTATAATTACATAAGCTTTCTGGATCAGGGTTGGGTCAGTTCAGTGTAGGTTTAATGACAGAGTACCTAAAAGCCGCTGGAACTACACCTGAGGAGAGTGATATGTTTTTAATATTTAGAACTGAAGGTCCAAGGACCCCAAAAAGACCTTTAATCAGCGAACCTGGAAGCAGGTTAAACAGGCAAGTAGTCGGTTTGGCCGTGCTCACCACCTGTTTAAGATTAATAAATCAGATTACTGGAATCAGATCTGGAAAAAATCCCGGTCAGCCACCATGGTCGCATCTATAGATTCCAGACCTTGAATATGTGATGCATTAACTTGAGAAATTTCTTCCCGTATGCGCCGAATCTTCTTATTAAAGAAGACCATATAGTCATGGGCTGAATGGGTTGAACTATCTGGAATAATAGTTGCCTCTTTAGCGATGCTATAGTGTCCAAAAGGATTTTGGGGTTATTCTTTTGTGCCGCAATCACCTTCGAAAAATAGGCTGATTTTGCAGAGGCAAGGGCTGCTTTATACTTTAACAAGCCGTCACACCAGGTTTGACGGAAAACCTCAAGCTTGGTAGCACTCCATTTTCTTTCAGATTTCCTGCAGTCTTGTTTAAGCAATCTAGTTATCAGTAAACCAAGGCGTGCGTCTTTTAGGTCATGACTTAAGCCATAGGGGCGTCACGGAATCCAGGACACTAGCCTGGATAGCATTCAACTCATGACTCAATTTCCCTCGCCTGGACGCGGATTACCGGGCCCCCCTTCTGGAGCTAGGACTGGAGGTGGGGTCCGCTGGCGAGCGCCTGGTGGCCAGCCCCCTAACCCACGGGGCAGAGAGCAGGGTAGCGGCCAAGGGAGGGGTCCTTAGCGCGACGATCCCAGAGTACAGAAACTGGCTTTTGGGACATGGAACGTTACCTCTCTGGCAGGGAAGGAGCCCGAGTTGGTGCGTGAGGTTGAGAAATTCTGACTAGATATAGTCGGACTCGCCTCCACGCACGGCTTGGGCTCTGGTACCAGTCCACTCGAGAGGGGTTGGACTCTCTTCCACTCTGGAGTTGCCCGTGGTGAGAGGCGCAGAGCCGGTGTGGGCATATTAGTTGCTCCACGGCTCGGCGCCTGTACGTTGGGGTTCACCCCAGTAGACGAGAGGGTAGCCTCCCTCCGCCTTCGGGTGGGGGGACGGGTCCTGACTGTTGTTTGTGCTTATGCACCAAATAGCAGTTCGGAGTACCCACCCTTCTTGGAGTCCTTAGAGGGTGTGCTTGAGAGCGCGCCCCCCTGGGGACTCCCTCATACTGCTGGGAGACTTCAACGCTCAATCCTTAATACTTTGCAAAACCGTTTTTTGTGATTAGTCATCGTATTGCATTTCAAGTTGTGAAAAATGGGACAGGCAACTTTATGGCTGGGCAGACAACTCTGAAAAGTTGCCTGCCCAGCCATAAAGTATCCGGGAACTTTTTATCATGAGTTTCAGACACTGCAAGGAGAGAGTGAAAAGAGAAAGAAAAAATAACAAATACAGTTCAGAGAGTGGTGCCTAGCTTTGGCGACATTAAGTGGACATATTTAAAACAGCAGTTCATATCTCTTGCGCTTCTCTGTGTTGTCTCTCGGGCCGGATTAAAACCCTTGCCGGTACCATATGGTAACTGTACCATTGACAGCCAGATATACACTAGTTTAATAAGTGTGGCTGTCGAATTGTCACAAATCCGGCGCGCGGGGGTTGCTCTTCATTAGATGCTAGCACAAGTAGCAATCCATAGAACCTCCTTCGAATGTGTAGCACGAAAATAAAATGTACTCACTTCTATGTCTGTTGCCAGCCCACGACTGTTTGGCGACGCTGGGGCTTCTTATTATGGCCCTCCCGGCCGATTTCAACGCGTCCATACCGCAGTGTCAAAAGTGGAACAAACCCCGCCGCTTGCAGTCCTGTTTTAAAACACGAGTCCTTGTCAACTTTTCTCATAGGTTTTTCTCCTTTCTGCAGCGTTGCTCAATCGATGGCGGATAAACGCACTCTGCCCCCTAGGGCGGGGCTACATATGCAAATTACACGTTTCCGGGTTGAGGAAAAAAACCTGAGGGAAGCGGTTGTTGTAGTGAAGCTTGCTTCCCGGGCGGGCGGGGGTCAGTTTAAAACCTTAAAGGAGGGGTGTCAAACTCAATCGTATTGACCACCAACAGACACAATCTGTCCAGTGTATGAATGAGGGCAGCCTTGGCAACGCATATGCTATCCCATTCATATAAAATCGTGCTAGTCAGCGGACATTAGCAGACACTCCCCTGTCCCTTACTGCAAACACTTTGTGGGGCAGTTTCCACGTAGGGAAAAGCCCCTTCCAGCATATCCCTTTGTGGTAGTGATGGGGATTTCCGTCTCTTTTTAGAGAAGCGGCTCTTTCGGCTCGGCTGACTAAAAACAGAAGGCTTTTTCGGCCTAAAAGCGGTACTTCAGAGTTTTGGTTGCTTTAATCCTTAATTGTTTGGTAAAATTATGCACAAAATGACTTATAAGGGGTAGAATACGCCAAAAAATAAAAATGCAGCAAAAAAGATGAAAACAAATTTTAAAAAAAGAAAAACATAATAAAAAGAATTTAAAAAGTTAAAAAAAATAGTTAAAATGTACAACAAAAAACAAAAAATAAATAAAAGCAAAAGGCAAGGGAAAAAGTATAAAGCTATTAAAAAATAAAAGAATAAACAAATAAAAGTGCAAATTTAAGAACAAAATAAGAAAAAGCAAGAAAAACTAAGAAAAACTAAAAACAGAAAAATGATAGATGGATAGATTGATAGATACTTTATTCATCCCCGCAGGGAAATTCACAAATGGACAACAAAAGATACGACGGCTGATGGTTAGCGTGCAGCCCCAAGGTGCGGAGGTTCAGGGCTAAATTCCATACACCGCTGTCGCCCCGTGCAGAGTTTCCATGTTCTCTCTGTGCCTACGTGTGGGCACGCCGGGTAATTCAAAGGTTAATTGACGGGTCCAAATTGGCCCTGGGTGTGAGTGAGTGAGTGAATTTTATCTCTCTGTGTGCCCTGCGACTGGCTGGCAACCAGTTCACGGTGTCCCTTGCCCACTATCTGAAAATAACTGGGATGGGCTCCAGCACCCCTAGAACCCTACTGAGGATAAGGGGTGCAGAAAATGGATGAATGAACATGTGACTTTGGACATCGTAATCTAGAAGTTTTTAACTTCATATCACAATTGCTTATGTGAGTGAGAGAGTGGGATATATATGGTGACATTGACTGCATTCTCAATTTCAGACATGATATAATGATAATAATAATATTTCGTAGCGCCTTTCAGGACACACAAGGTCGCCTTACAAATAGTAGGACACGACAATAAAACTAGAGTAAAACAAGCAAGTAATAAATAGCAAGATGGTCAAGAAAAGGTAAGTCTGAAGAGGTGAGTTTTGAGTCTGGATTTGAAGGTGGACAGGTTTGCAGTATTTCGGACGTCAGGTGGCAATGAGTTCCAGCGCTAGGGGGCAGAGCGGCTGAAAACTCTGTTCCCTAAGGCGGGCAGGGGGTATAGTGAGATGGAGGAAGGAAGATGATCTAAGGGTGTGGGATGGCGTGGCAATGTCAAGGAGGTCGGAGATGTAGGGAGGGCAAGGTTATGAATGACCATGTAGGTGTAGAGCAGGATTTTGTAATGGGTTCTATCATAGATCAGGAGCCAGTGGAGTTGCTGAAGGACAGGGGTGATGTGATGGCAAGAGGGGTTTTAGTTGATAAGCGTGCAGCAGAGTTATGGATCAGCTGAAATGTATGGAGGGACTTTTGAGGTAAACCGTAGAGGAGGGAATTGCAGTAATCGAGGCGTGAGGTGACAAGGCTATGGACGAGGATGTCTGTTGTGTGTGGGGTGAGGGAGGGGCAGAGACGATTGATGAAACGCAAGTGAAAGTAGGCGGACCGGACACCAGGACTCTTGACCAGAGAGGAGGGAAAAACTGAGGAATTGTTCACAGAAAGAGAGGAGTCAACTTTAGAGAGGGTGGATTTGGTCCCGATGAGAAGTAGTTCCATATTGTTGCTGTTCAGCTTTAGGAAGTTGACGGTGAACCATGGATGATTTCAGAGTAGTAGGCGGATTTAATATCTACAAAGGCAGTGTCTGAAACTCATGACAAAAAGTTGCCAGACACCAGGGCAGACAACTCTGAAAAGTTGCCTGCCCACCCATAAAGTTGCCTGCCCCATTTTTCACAACTTGAAACACAATAAGATGACTAATAGCAAAACATTGTTGCAAAGTTTTATGGATTTATACTCAGCCTCGCTTTTGCTTTCGCTCCCTCTGCTGTCTCCGTTATTTGTCGGGCAGGCAGATCACCCAGGGAGATCCTGGTGGTCTCTATATATTCCTCGGGATGTTGTGGATGTCATTGTAGTCGTGAAAGGAGTCGAAGTATAATCTTAGTCCCAGGTTATTAAGTTCCTGGCGACTGAGGGTATTTGTTGCCAAGTAAGTATTTATCAAGGAAAAGATGAGAGATAAAATAACACTGAAAGCAAAAAGATTAACTGGAGAGCCTGAAGCGGGTCAGATGTATCAACATTTCGTTCTGTATACACGTGTACACGAATGACAATAAAGTAAATCTGAATCTGAATCTGAAAGTGATAACAACTGCAATAATTCCGGCACGAAAGAACAGCGGAGAAATTCTTCGGAAGATGGCAGAGGCTAGGAAAACACATGTGTTGAAGCTAACGATTCCACGAAAGAAAATAAACAAAAGAATACTCCTAGCAAGAAAAGGACTTTTCTGCCAAAATGGACTACATTATATTCCTGGTTACGCTATGAGGAGGATGATAATGGATTGGACCTTGAGAAGGCATTACAACTGTGGCGGGACAGCAAACCACAAAGAATGTATGAACTGAAAAATCTGAAGTGATAACTTGCTTTGTATTACCAATTAACTGTTATGATTAAAACTGCATGAATATATAGACTAATATTTCAGCAATATTATTATGTATAATGTACAATATCGTGAACTGAAAAATCTGAAGTGATAACTGCTTTGTATTAACAATTAACTGTGATGATTAAAACTGAATGAAAATAAAGATTGATATAATTATTTCAGCAATATCATTTTGTATAATGTTCACCCTGATGACACACGACTGCGTCCCTAGGTCCGCCACAAACCACATCGTGAAGTTTGCGGACGACACAACAGTGGTGGGCCTCATCAGGGACGACAACGACCTGGCCTACAGAGAGGAGGTGGAGCAGTTGGTGGGCTGGTGCAGGGACAACAGCCTGGTTCTGAATGTTGACAAAACTAAAGAGATCATTGTCGACTTCAGAAAAAAACAGCCCAACCATGCCCCACTTTTCATCAACAACAAGGCTGTGGAGGTTGTCAGCAGCATCAAGTTCCTAGGGGTGCACATCACAAACAAACTCACCTGGTCCGTGAACACTGCATCACTGGTTAAGAGGGCACAGCAGCGCCTGTACTTCCTGCGGAGGATGAGGAGAGCCCACCTGCCCCCACCCTCCCTCATCACATTCTACAGGGGCACCATAGAGAGTATCCTGACCAGCTGTATCTCTGTGTGGTGTGGAGGCTGCAGCGCTACCGACTGGGGTAGTGTGAGGAGCGTGACGAGGACAGCAAGTCAAGTCAAGTCAAGTCATTTTTATTTGTATAGCCCTAAATCACGAAGAGTCTCAAAGGGCTTCACAGATTATTACACTATATTACACAGACTATTTTTCCAGCCGACGAGAAGAGTAGTGTATTCATATGCTATGGAGTAGAAGTGAGTTTTAAGTTTAGATTTAAACATTTCCACTGAGGTTGCAGATCGGATCCCAGGGGGAAAAGCATTCCACAGCACCGGTGCCCGGATGGAGAACGCTCTCGAACCAGCAGAACACTTCTTTGCTCTTGGGATCACCAGAAGACCGGCACTCTCAGATCGTAGGCTTCGGACCGGGACGTAGGGGCAAATCAGATCTGAAAGATAAGAAGGAGCAAGTCCATGTATGATTTTGTACAATACTAAGAGAACCTTGAAATCACATCTATGGCTAACTGGGAGCCAATGCAGGTTAGCCAAAATCGGTGTTATGTGATCGTACTTTTTTGTCCTAGTTAAAAGCCTCGCTGCGGCATTTTGTACCAGCTGAAGTGACTTGATTCTAGACTTCGGGAGACCAGAGAGTAGTGCATTACAGTAATCGAGACGGGAGGTGACAAACGCATGAATTATAATTTCCGCATCAGACTGAGACAGTATTGAACGGATTTTAGCAATGTTACGAAGATGGAAGAAAGCGGTTCTAGTAGTTTTCTTTACATGCATTTTAAAGGATAGATCAGGGTCAAATATGACACCTAAATTTTTAACTGAGTCACTCTGTGTGATGTGACATTTGTCAATGTTCACAGCAGTTTTTGAGAATATATTACGGCATTTAGATGGACCAATGACTAACATTTCGGTCTTTTCAGAGTTAAGACGCAAGAAATTGAGTGACATCCACTCTTTTATCTCAATGAGGCAGGCCTCCAAATTTCCACAGTTTAGTGTGTGAGATTCCTCCAACGGAAGATATAGTTGAGTGTCGTCTGCGTAGCAGTGGAAGCTGATATTGTACTTGCGAATAATATCACCTAATGGAAGCATGTAAATACTGAAAAGAAGGGGGCCAAGCACTGAACCCTGCGGAACACCGAAGGTAACATTAAAGGGCTCAGATGTCATTTCGCCATATTTAACACAGTGCGTCCTATCTGAGAGGTAGGATCTGAACCACGAGAGGACGGTTCCTGAGAGACCAATCCATTTTTCCAACCGTTCTAGTAGGAAATTGTGGCGCACTGTGTCAAAAGCAGCACTAAGATCCAGCAGCAGCAAAAGTGATGAAGCGCCAGAATCCATTGCCAGTAGGAGATCATTTGTTACCTTGATCAGAGCTGTCTCAGTAGAGTGGTTAGCCCTGAATCCTGATTGCATGGATTCAAAAAGGTTATTCTCGGATATGAAAACATTTAGCTGCTGTGCCACTACTTTTTCAAGTACTTTAGAGGGGAAAGGTAGGTTTGACACAGGTCTATAATTACTTAAGATTTCTGGATCAAGGTTGGGTCGTTTCAGTGTGGGTTTAATAACGGCGGACTTAAAAGCTGCTGGAACTACACCTGAGGAGAGTGATATGTTTATCGGGACTTCTCTTCCCTCCATTCAGGACATTGGCCAGAAGCGCTGCCTATCCCAAGCTAAGAACATTATCAGGGACCCCTCTCACCCGCATCATGGACTGTTCACTCTGCTAGCCTCTGGGAAGAGGTACTGCAGTGTGCGGTGCAGGACCACCAGGTTCCACAATAGTCTTGTCCCCCTGGCCATTAGACTGTTAAATGGTCACTCAAACACATAGTAAATCTAAACTGCTGCTAATCTGTACATCTGTGGGTTTTGTTTGACTTTTTGCACTACTGGCAGTTCTTTATAGCTAGCCACTCCTTGCACATCTGTTTCTCTGCACTATTGTACTTACAGCGTTATTGTTACAGTGTTATTGTTCTGTTTACCTGACTTGTTTACCTGACTGCCCATTTTGCACATCTGGTTAGCTACTCCTCTTGCACTATTTGCGCTACTGTAAAATACTATACATAGCCATAATTATTTAGTATATTATTAGCACTCAATACTACAACTCAATACAACATTTTATTTATATCTGTACATTCAAGGAAACTGTGCGGGTCAGATGTATCGACATTTCGTTCTGTATACACGTGTACTAGAATGACAATAAAGTAGATCTGAATCTGAATCTGAATCTGAATATTGTTGAGAACTGAAAAATCTTGAAGCGATAACTAATTTGTATTACCAATAAACTGTGATGATTAAAACTGATTGAATATATAGATTTATATTACCGTATTTTCCACACTATAAGGCGCACCTAAAAGCCTTTATTTTTTTTCAAAAGCTGACCATGCGCCTTATAATACAGCGCGCCTTATTTATGGATCAATATTAGGTCGCAGAGGGGCAGCACGGCGGCGCAGTGGTTAGCGCCTGTGCGGCACAGTTCATGTCATGGGAACCTCCTGCGTGGGTTCAAATCCAGCTCATGTGCGGAGTTTGTATGTTCTCCCCGTGCTTGTGTGGGTTTCCTCCGGGCACTCCGGTTTCCTCCCACATTCCAAAAACATACATTTCAGGTGAATTGGCCGGTCCAAATTGTCCCTAGGCGTGAATGAGCGAGTGAGTTGTCTGTCCCCGTGTGCCCTGCTATTGGCTGGCAACCAGTTCAGGGTGTCCCCTGCCCGCTGCTCGGAGATGGCTGGGATGGGCTCCAGCCCCCCCGCGACCCCAATGAGGATAAGTTGTACGGCTAATGAGATGAGATGAGACTAAGTCGCAAAGTCTTGCAACTAATCCAAGCAGCCGCCGACTAGATTTTTCCCCGAACGCGAGTAGTCCGCGGTGTATGCTGGGATTTATATACCGGCGTTTCATTGGCTAACCATTGTGTCAATCATCATTTGAATCGATCACTATTGGCTAAAGTTATTCGGAGCTAAAGGGGGCGGATCCTTTTTATCATTTATAGGCTTGTATAGGCTAAGAGGCAAAACAAAGCCTGCAATTGGCCGAAAAAGATGTGTCAATCATCAGTTAAATCGATCACTATTGGATAAAGTTATTCGGAGGTAAAGGGGCGGATCCTTTTTATCATTTACAGGCTGGCATAGGCTAAAGTGGCAAAACAAAGCCTGCAATTGGCCAAAAAAGATGAATGTGAATAGCAAGTTGGGTTGACGGCATAGAGAAAGCATTTTTTTCTATTCTGTATTTGTAAATATTTTATTCTCCTGGATTTACAAGCCTCACGGATATAAGAGGACCATGGCTGCACATTATTACTGAACACAACGACTTCGGTGAGCTACTCCGGCTATATATTTTTCCTGTATCTTGTTTCAGACTGAACTCGATGTTTCTGTGATAAGCGGTGCAGATAATGGATGGAATGGAGTCTCTATTTTTAAATTAAACTCAATTCCAAGTGTTTATTGTCATATGCACAGTAAAGTTGCAAGCGAAAAAGAAAATAGAAACTAAGTAATGGTTGGCATTTCTTGAATCCCAAGACTTTAACCTTCCGAATGATATTTGGAACAATGCATTTGAGTGACATCGTACGGACACCGCATCCGCACGTGTTCTCGACACGTATTTGCTTCTTTGCAAGCTTTCGGAATGTTAAGGGGGTAATAAGTTTGACTGAACTATCTGACTGTTTTGTCGATGTTCCCATTGTAGCGCCTTATAATCCGGTGTGTCTTATGTATGTCAAATATAGGACCAAAAACCATTTTTTCGGGGTGCGCCCTATAACCCGGTGCGCCTTATAGTGCGGAAAATACGGTATGTATTTGTCGCTGATTTACAATTTCAACCTCGATAAGACTAAATTTTGGGGACCCATAGATCTCTGTTGGGACCCATAGAATCTTGAACATGCGAGTCCCCGGGACCCATCACTTTTCAGAGGTAAAATGAACACTGCATACCATTCATCCATAAAATTGTCACAGACCAGAAACGGACACAGGACTCAATAGCGCTTGTTTTCTCAGTTTTTATTTAAAAACAGAGGGAGAGTAAGGCTTGTTTGCTTGATCCGAGGGTTGGCGGAAAACAGGAGAGAGCAGGGCGGGAGTGACACTTCCGTGTCGGACGAGGAGGAACGGAGACTGGCAGGAATAGCAAGTCGTTGGCCAGGACTGGAGATCAAAGGCGATATCGAGTTCGTAATCAAGGTTGGTAACAGGGGGCAGGCAGAACGGGGTGTAAACAGGTCCAGAAGCAGGTCAGATCAAGATCAAGCAGGAAAAGGCTTAGCAAAAACGGAGTCGGACGAGAAGGCTAACAGTTCGCAACGATCTGACAGCCTCCCAGAGGAAGTCGAGGGTTTTAAAAGGGAGTCTCCACCAATCAGCTGTCCGGGCTTTTGGCGCCAATAAAGCGCCGCAGGTGCTCCAAATCGGCAACCACGACAGAACCCCCCCTCTCAAGGGACGGCTCAGGAAGTCCACACAAAAAAAAGAAACAGTCCACCAGGAGAGAACAAAAAAAAACAATCCAACAGGCAAAACGAAAAAAAGATAATCCAATAGGAAAAAGGAAAAAACAAATCCAACAGGCAAAAGGAAAACGTGATCCAACAGGCAGAAACCCAAAATTCAAAACTCCTCGGAGCGGACAGAAGACGGAGTCGACGAGCGGGTGCCCCTAGGGCAACCTCGGCGAGGAGCAGGCTAGTCAGGATGCTGGTGATGGAACTCCAGGATGAGAGAGCGTTCCAGAATCTGTCGAGTGGGGATCCATAATCGCTTCACCAGACCGTATCCCTCCCAGTCCACCAGGTACTGGAGGCCCCATCCCCTTCGACGAGAACAGAGAAGGCGTCGCACCGTGTAGATACGATCACCATCCAGAAAGCGCGGGGCCGGAGGAGGAGGTGCTTCAGGTCCCAGCAGACTCTGGCGGACAGGCTTGATCCGGGACACGTGAAAGGTTGGGTGGGCCCTCATGGTACTAGGCAGGTGATGTCTGACCGCAGAAGGCTGATGACCTTGTCCACCGGAAAGGGACCCAGGAATCGCAGAGCTAGCTTTTTCGATTCCACCCGAAGTAGAAGGTCCTTGGACGACAGCCATACTTGTTGGCCCACCTGGTACACCGGAGCAGGAGTCCTCCTACGGTTGGCCCCATTGGAGTAGGTGTCGACCGCCTGCAGAAGAGTGGCGCTTGCCCGGACCCAGGTGCGGCGACAGCGCCGGGCATTAGCAAAGGAGACATCACCCTCCTGGCTGGGGACAAGGGGTGGCTGGTAGCCGAAGACGCACTGGAAGGGGGACATGCCAGTGGACGAGCTGATCAGTGAGTTGTGGGCGTACTCCACCCACACCAGCTGTCGTGCCCAAGAGAGAGGCTCCCGGGAGACCATACAGCGAAGCGCCTATTCCAATTGTTGATTTAGCCGTTCGGAATAACCATTGGACTGCGGGTGAAAACCAGTGGAGAGGCTGACCGAGGCCCCCAGAAGACGGCAGAACTCCTTCCAAAAGCTAGAACCAAATTGGGGACCTCGGTCGGAAACGATGTCCAGGGGTATGCCTTGGAGCCGGAAGACGTGCAACTGGACCGCTTGCGCTGTTTCCTTGGCGAGCGCCACAGTGTGGACCATCTTGCTGAAGCAATCCACGATCGTCAGAACAGTCGTCATCCCTTCCGAGGCAGGCAGTCCAGTTACAAATTCCATGAAGATGTGGGACCAGGGGCGATTGGGAACCGGTAAGGGCTGTAGCAAACCAGCAGGGGGTCGATTAGATGACTTGTTCTGGCACAGGTTTGGCAAGCCCCGACATACTCCTGAACGTTTCTTGCCAGGGAGGGCCACCAGAAGTGTCGGGACAGGAAGTTGCTGGTGCGGACTGCTCCCGGGTGGCAGGAAAGGCGGGAGTCGTGCCCCCATTGGAGGACCTCGGAATTTTTAATTCCTCCGAGACAAAAAGACGACCCTCCGGACAGGTACTGGGTACCGCTTGATCCTGGAGCGCTTCACTGATGCGATGTCCCAGGTGAGCGTGGCCACCACCCGGGAAGCAGGAAGGATGGCCGCTGGAATTGGTCCTCCTCCTTCTGAAACTGGCGTGAGAGAGCATCAGGCTTAATGTGACGGGAACCTGTGCGGTAGGAGAGGGTGAAGTCAAACCTGGCGAAGAACAGGGACCAGCGGGACTGTCTTGGGTTCAGGCATTTTGCTGAGCGGATAAATTCCAGATTCTTATGATCGGTCCACACCAGGAACGGAACAGACACTCCCTCCAGCCAGTGACGCCATTCCTCTAGTGCCAGCTTGATGGCTAGTAGTTTACGGTCCCCCACGTCGTAATTGCGTTCAGCGGGGGATAGACGCCGCTAAAAGAAGGCACAGGGGTGCATCTTGTGATCTTCGGCCAACCTCTGGGAAAGGGCCGCCCCAACTCTTACGTCTGAGGCACCCACCTCAACCACCAGTTGACGTTCCGGGTCGGGCACTTGCAGAATAGGAGCCGTCGAGAAGCGGGCTTTGAGGGTGGTAAAGGCATCGTCGGCCGCGGGAGACCATCGGAATGCCCCTTTAGGGCTGGTGAGAGCCGTGAGGGGCGCTCCTGCCGTACTGTAGTTCCGAATAAAGCGACAGTAGAAATTGGCGAAACCCAGGAACTGTTGGAGCTTCTTACGGTCATGGGGAACAGGCCACGAAGTAACCTTCACGAGGTCCATCTGCAGCTTCCCCTCCGCCACGATGTACCCCAGAAAGGCCACGTTCTTGGCATGAAATTCGCATTTCTCCGCCTTCACGAAGAGGGAATTCTCTAGTAGACGGCGAAGGACGAGTTGGACATGCTCTGTGTGTGTTCCTCCAGGGATTTGGAGAAAATTAATATAACATCCAGGTAGACGAACACGAATCGGTTGAGTACATCACGCAGCACGTCATTAATGAGGGACTCCAAGACTGCGGGAGCATTGGTTAGTCCGAAGGGCATGACCAGATCAATAGTGCCCCGTGGGCTTATTTAAAGCCGTCTTCCATTCATCCCCTTCCCGGATACGGACCAGGTGATAGGCGTTTCGGAGATCCTGCTTTGTGAAAACCGTGGCCCCTTGTAGTAGCTCGAAGGCGGAGGAGAGCAACGGTAAGGGGTACCGATTCTTCACCGTTATTTCATTGAGTCCCCGGTAGTCGATGCATGGCCGTAAGGACCCGTCCCTCTTACCCACGAAGAAGAACCCGGCACCTGCCACCGAGGATGACGGTCGTCTTATGCCGGCCGCCAGCGCATCGGAAATGTACTCCTCCATGGATTGTCTCTCAGGTGCTGAGATGAAGTAGAGCCGACCCCTTAGGGGAGTAGAGCGGTCAATAGCGGGAGAGGTCAATAGCACAATCATTAGGGCCATATGGAGGTAATGAGGTGGCTTTGGCTAAATACCTCTCGTGGGTGGTGGTAGTAGGCGGGAACCTTGGACAGATCCGGAGGAGGCTTAGAAGCGATGGGTCGGTCGGGATGAGATGCGGCGCGCAGGCAGGTTAGGTGGCACTCGACGCACCATTCCATCACGGCTCCAAAACGCCAATCGAAGTGGGGGTTGTGCCGTACCAGCCAAGGATGACCCAAAACAAGCGTTTGACCGGGGTCTGGGAGCAGGTGAAAACGAATCTGCTCTTGATGGTTGCCAGATAATTTCATTTCAGCCGGTTCAGTAATCTGAGTGACAGTACCCAAAAGACGACTCTCTAACGCCCGGGCAGTGATCGGGGATGAGAGAGGAACCAATGGTATTCGGGGTTTACGAGCGAGGGTAAGTTCCAGAATGTTCGCTGAAGCGCCGGAATCGACCAACAGGGATAGAGTCTGGGGAAAACCAGAAAATCAGGAGACGAGCCTCGAGGACGGTCGTCGGGGTTCTGGAGGTCGGGATAATGGCTGAGCTCAATCGGATCCCTCCGATGTCCCTTCCCGCTACAATACAAGCAAAGCCCCTCGGAAATCTGTCGCCGGCGTTCCTCCGCTGATAACGACGCGCAATCCACCTCCATGGCTTTGTGGGGACTTAAACTCTTAGGTTGAGTCGTCTGGAAACCACCGGGCTCTTTGGGCAAGCTGGTAGTGAGTCGTCCCGGCCGACCCCTCTCCTGTCGTCGTGCCTGGACTCGCCGGTCAATCCGAGCCGTCAGAGCGATAGCTTCGTCGAGTGTAGTTGGCGGAGCCTGGGACACCAACCCGTCCTTTAAATAATCTGCCAAACTATGGAGGTAAGCGTCGACTAGCGCCTCGGCGTTCCAGTGACTCTGGCTGGCCAGGGTTTGGAAATCAATGGAGTAGTCCGCGATTGAGCGTTTTCCCTAGCGGATGTTCAGGAGGGAGCGGGATGCATCGGCTGAGGAAGATCCCGTGTCAAACACCTTCACGTTCTCCTGGGCCAAGAGATCGAACGAGGAACACGCCACTGAACCACGCTCGAACTCGGCAGTTCCCCAGAGTCGGGCTCTTCTGGACAGGTGATTAATTATGAAAGCCACTTTTGTCTCTTCGGACACGAAGTTGCGAGGTTGCGAGTCAAAAATGAGTGGACAGTTCACCAGAAATGCACGAAAATGTGCCAGGTCTCCACAAAACTTTTCAGGTGCGCCCACCCACTGGCGGCTCTGCCGGTCCGATTGCGTGGGAGGTAGGAAGTGGCATTACCGGCGTCGGCGATCGTGTGCTCGGGGACGGAATGTCGGAAGGCGGAGCCGATGACGTCAGTTGCCTTGTCATCTGTTCTGACAGTCTCGCTACTTGCTGTTGGTGTTGTAGTAGGAGATGTTGCTTATCCAAAAATTGTTGTTGCTTCTGGACTTGCTGCAGAAGGGCGGCGACGTTACTCGTGCTTTGTTGGACGGCGCCCTCAGCCCATCGTAAGCGCAGCAAGGCGGAAGGAGGCTCCACATTACTTCGGTCTCCACGCTGAGTAGCGCGCGTTGAGTCCATTTCGTGGTCAGATCGTTCTGTCACAGGACTCGATAGCGCTCGTTTTCTCAGTTTTCATTTAAAAAGAGAGGGAGAGTAAGGCTTGCTTGTTTGCTTGCTTGCTTGATCCGAGGGTTGGCGTAAAACAAGAGCGAGCACGGCGGGAGTGACACTTCCATGTCGGACGAGGAGGAACGGAGACAGGCGGGAATAGCAAGTCGTTGGCCGGGACTGGAGATCAAAGGCGATATCGAGTTCGCAATCAAGGTCGATGAGAGAATTTACGACACATCATTTTGAATGCACATTTGACCTGAAAAACAACTAATTCTTTGACTCATTTTTCCCCTTGGTGGTTACGCCCCTACAACTGTACAATAATTCATTTGTTTATTTATCCGTATATTTTCTTAAATTATCTTTGTTGACTGTGGTTCTGAATTTGTGCTCCGAATACTAAGAATCTGGCTTTAGGACTAGGACCTTAGCTTGGCCTTTTGGCTGAGAGTAAGTGTCCCGGCTCCTAGGCTTTGTAGCGTATTATGAACTGACCGATAATGGATAATGGATAGTGAATAACGAAGATAGATCAATAACCCTTAAAAACCCCCCCCCTTTAAATTTATTATTAGTGAAGGCAAAATCCCTGCTTTAAGTTGCACTGAAACTCCTGACCACTAGATCCCAAGACTCCGAATCAAATAAACAATTTATTTTTCAAAATTGTTAGTTCTAAATCTCAAATTTGGCTTTGTACTAGTTTCAGTCACTGAATTTGTTTAACTATTATCATCATCAGAATCACTCACCATGATTTGAGTGACATGGTGTTTTCTCGTTTATTGATTGGCCATTGTCCAAAAGTTCTGTGTGCGTGTTTCTATTTTCCCTTCTTATTTTTGACATGGCCACTTTCTGGTGTCCCGTTTCATCTGGAGGGACGAAAGCATGACCAACTTAGGTGCCGAGGTACTTAACTTGTTTGGGAGTTTGGGCGATTGGGTTGGCAATGCTCCAAAAATTAGTGTGTGTTTTCTTGCTATATTTTTCCCTTTTTTTTTTTTTATTGTATGTGTTGTCTTGCTGTCGGTCACCCCTCTTGAGGGATATGACCAAGGTAGATAGATAGATTTTTTATTTTCTTCTTTTGATTTTTTGTATGTGCTATTCTGCTGTTGGTTATCCCTCTCGAGGCATATGACCAGGGTAGATAGATAGTTAAATCATCAACTAGCCAAATAAAATGCTTTTACTGTTCTGATTCACTCTTTGTTTAGCTTTTTGTAAAAATCATAACCGATGCATTATCCTCTCAGGCCAGAATACGTTTGTTTATGATAACAATATTTTACAGGGGGGGGTTAAGGGTTATTGATCTATCTTCGTTATTCATTATCCATTATCCGTTATCGGTCAGTTCATAATACGCTACAAAGCCTAGGAGCCGGGACACTTACTCTCAGCCAAAAGGCCAAGCTAAGGTCCTAGCCCTAAAGCCTTGCTGCGATCATTGCGAATGCACCGTTCCCAGAGGTACTGCAATACCGGGCCGATGCGTGGAGTGGACCGAGCAAGCTCATATTCCATCTCCGAAATGCAAAAATCAAATACCAATTAGATTTCACAATTAAGGGATGCTTTGTTTATAACAGGCAGGTAATTCACGCTCAATGTGAAAGACTCCGCCAAAATGAAAAATGCCACCCAAAAATGTTTTCAATGTGGGCGATACTCTAATGGTGTATGGTCATTCTAATTGATTATTGTTAAGCTATTTGACAAACATTTGGATTGTTTTATTGTTGTATATTATAGCATATTCTTTTTGTGTAATATTTTTCTATCCGTCCAAAACTTCATAATTTGAATTTCAAAAAAACAATAATATGTAGAACTTATTCAGAAGACAATTTTTCATCAATTGTGGACCCTTATTATACTGAAGTCCGACCGAAGACATTTCACGTGTCTCGTTAAATTAACAGAACTTATTGAGCTGAGCACGCAGTCCTTGAAGTTTGGGAGAAGGGTGATAACTAATTTTCCTCCCGAGGGAATGGTATCACTCTCCTCTTCTCGACATGGTGATAAATTCTTGTTTTCTGTGTATAATGGGAGACAAGACACATTCCAAAAATACAGGCTTCCCAAAAACTTCCTCCCAACTGAGTTCAAACTCAGTTCAACTTTTATGAGTATAAGTGAAATAAAACAGTGTACATAATTTTGCAAGATAAATTTATCAATCTTCCTCATGTACGTATACATTTTTTATTAACAAGACTAATGTAACTTCAAGCAGACATATGGCTGAGTCCCATTCTTCGCACTTTCACTCGCTATGTGCCCTAGTCACTCGGTTTTGCGCGTTCACGTGAAAATGGGGTGTGTCCCGATACTTTCAAGACCGAGGCAGAAGTGCCCTCAAACCATGTCATAACCACTTCAGACCTAGGGAGCTCTCTACCTCACTTGGCGGCGAAGTGACTACCCAGAAGGCTTTGCGAATTCTCAATATCAACAAACATGCCTGGAAAGGAACCGCACAAATGTAAGCAGTTTTCCACAACCTCGCATGTATTTGCAACGAAATGTATTGAGATATCTGTTAGACGTAAATGCAATATATAATCGTATTTTCGCGTTAAAACACGAACATTGCAAAATCGCTACTTGACGAAGTGCACAAATCTACCGAGGGAGCTGCCCAAAAAAAAAAATCTTCACGCTACAAACTGTAAAGTAGGATAACTGTGCAGAAACTCACGGTTCAGCCCATCCCTGTTTTTATCTTAAACGAGTCGTGCTTTTACATCTACTGTACATGGCCAGTCGCTAAAGGAGCATAGTCAGAATAACGTTCTGAATATATGCGCTTGTTTACTGCACACAATTTCGGGTGTCGTGTTTTATTTACAATATGATTCTTTCATGTGAGATCAGAATGCATTAGTTTTCATCATGCATCATGAGTAATGTCTCCGAATTTCACGTGGAAATACAGTTGAAACAAATTACTATCACATAGTCCACTGCCTTCTCTGTAAACACATATTAAGTAAACTAATTACCTTCTCAAAATGTTGTCCAAATGTGGAGAATATTCTAAAGCATATGTGATGCTGGCCAATAGAAGGCTCTTACAGCCATAAGAATAACATGTCAATTTTGTGTATCTATTCACTATCAAATAATTATCCAGAACACATCCTATAATTTCTCACATCAACTTGTTGAGCATCCTATAAACAGTTGTTTTTGTACAATACACCAGCATTAAGTAGTTCTTGATTTTTTCCACCCAACCTAAAGGCCACTGTAGAACGTCCCGTGGAAGAGCTGGTCACCATCACAGCTACCACACCATCCACACCACCGGGCACGTCGTTGGCATCTTCTAATCCGGCACCAAACCCCAAATCACCCAGAAAAAAAAGGAAGCACGATACACTCCTTGACTTTTTGAAAGTGGAGTCTGCCGGAGTGAGGAAAAGGCTCGAGGAAACTGTGGCCAAAACTGAGCGGTTCTCATCCTTTTTGGGAAGCTCGTGGACAAATTTCCAGAACAGTGACATCTCTGCAATGTTTCCCTTTGTTTTGTAAAAGGAAAATATTTTATTTTATTAAGAACTCAATGAAGTTCCAGTTTGTGTTTTCCAGCTTTATGGAAGTATTGGTATATTTTTGTTACAATTTGTGACACATTATTTATTTACTATTATGTATTTCGGCCCAATGTGAGTTTGTTTTTCTGAAAGTAAACTATTATTTAAGCTGGAGTGATTTGTAGTTGTTTTCTGTCCAACAGTCACATAGTTCACACACAGTATCTCACATCATTATGAAATAAACCACCAAGGTGTTACTCAAAATAAAGATGTTTATTGAATAGTAAAGCAGAAAAGCACAGAATGCAAATGTGGGTCTGACTTCCAGAGCCTAAAACATGGCTTTTGAGCAATTTATTCCATATTAACTGTGGACAATTCTGTGTACGGTGGACCTGGGAACCCTGAAGACCCGTGACACCACACGGTAGGACAGACCATGGGCCAGCCAGTACACGTAGATCAGGACCTCCAGCCATGGCCCTGTTCCCTCTTTAGCAGCTCCTGCAGGGCCCACATGACCTTCTTGCTCAACCTTAAGTCCTGAATGAGTTCTGACTCCACATCGAGTCATAAGCACAGGATGGGAAAATTCCTGTCCAACCTGTCCACACTTATGGGACGGCCACTCTGGAACACAATAGATAACATAAACAATTTAGACATAAATGTGGGCATAGAAAAGAAAAAGACAGCTTTTACTGTGATGTAAGCATCATGAAAAAATGTTGAAATGACCTTTTTTATATCTAATGACAACTCTTGAATTAAATTCCTTATGAACTAAGGTTTTTGGGTCATACAGGGAAGTTTGGTGACGATATTATGTCAGCTTAAGGGTCAGGTGGACTGTTCTTGTGTTTGTTTACTTTTCGTCATGTCACACATTAAAGACCCCTACTATATGTCATAAAATGGCATTAAGATACTAATAAGCAGATTGCCATTTATGTCTACACAATCATAGGGTATTATGTGAACGTGCGTTGTATGTTAATCCTTACTGTATTTGACCGAACGGGTCATTTTTTTAATGAGTGTACGTACCTTGTAAAGATGAATCAGCGCTACATAGCGCAGAAGCCGTCTTCAGTATAGCACATTTGTCCTCCGTTGATTGCAGACACGGAAAAGATGATGAGCTTTCAGGCAATCGGTAATAACACAGCTGTAGCGGGCATTTTTAACGTTGCACAAACTCTCCAACTGCCACACCACAGGTTGAGACTCGAGTTGTTGACATGTGACTTAGAACAATACGTCACTGAGGTCTACAGCCTATTCGTATTACGGCCATCTACTGGACTGGGGTGGAACCTTGCAAGTGTCGTCCAATTTCCTAGGGGACAATCTCCACTTTGCACTCCACTCACCAAGGGCACTTGCCTATGGAGGGACCTCACTGGAGGGTTCTCAGGGCCAAGTGAGAGGAATGGGATTGGGCCTATTGAATGTCCTTGTGTTCCAGGCCTTGAATTACGTATTCCACAGTACATTCACCGCTATTTTTCCAAAATGTGTCCATTTCAAAAATGAAATGAAATGACTCCATTGTCTTTTGTCAGTTCCACTGCAACTGGCTGACAATCAGTTCAGGGTATCCCCTGTTAGCTGTCCGAAAAGCAGCTGGGGTGTGCTCCATCACCCCCGTAACCTCGCAGTTGATAAGCGGCGCAGACTATGGATGAATGGATGTCTTTGTTAATTTTTCTCAACTGTGTTCCCCATCACAACAAATATTTTGTCCATATTCATTCTGATGTGCCCCCTTTTGACAGACCATTGATTTTCAAACAATGTCTTTTCCTTTTAGTGGAAATCTGGATAAGTCAATCATGCTTACGTACTGGGATGTCTTGGTAAATCAGCTGGACTGTTCAATGGCCTAATTTTTTTTCTCTAAAATAAATTACCATGTAGACATTATCTTAGTTTAATTAGTTTCTATCCATTCATCTCCCGTGCAGTTATATTGTTAAATTATCATGATCTGTCTCAAGATCAATTAATCTGTTATTTTTAAATTCCTGTGCGTCCTTCTTAGGATCGATCAATCTGTTTCTCATTGTCTTCTAAAAATGCTCTTTCCATAGAAATTGTTTCATTTTAATTCAACCAAACTATAAGTCAGCATTTGTTACATATTTATTAATCATTTGTCAATCGTAACACGTTCATACTTAAAAAAATAAGTGTGGCATCAGTTGTCCTCCTAGGGGATCTTGTCCTTAGGGCTAAACTTATCAAAATTCCAAACTATCACACTGCCAAAACATCAAAAATCTCAAAAATGCCAAATGGAACTCAACGTCTAAACTTTTTAATTGTCATTTCCTCTCTCTATAATCATAATCGACTATATTTTCTCATTGATTCAATATAAAACAATGCATACCAGCTCATAGCCTAGATGGTAAGGCGCCCGCTTTGAGACTGGGAGGTCGGTGGTTCGCGCCCCGGCCGAGTCATTCCTAAGACTTAAAAAGTGGTCGGCGGCGCCCTCTGTTGGCTGCGGCTGCATCGGCTCGCTACAACGGGTCAAGGTGCAATCGACATTTCGTTCTGTGTACATTGTTACACAGAATGACAATACAAGGAAATTATTATTATTATTATTATACTTGTCACTTATGAATTGTCTTGTTGACTCGCATTTCATTATTATATTATTATCATAGTCTTTGGTTTGTAATAGTCTTTGTTCTGTGCAGCCGCTCGAGATCCTTTGTGATTAAGGGCTATACAAATAAACATGACCTGGTCTGACTATTAATTCTTGTGTGTCATTTTTTCTTCTTTAAACCAAAAAGCAAATGTCATTCAGTGACTGAAACATATCAGCCACGTTATTAATGATTTCTAGTCTCAATATTTATTTTCTGTGTTAATACATCGTTATTTTCAAACTTATTTCAAAATTTTGGTTATTTGAAACGATTCAGATCACCTGCTCTTTTGTATGCAATATTCTATTGAGTGTAATCTGTTATTGAGTATAGGTAAAAACTAAGGAAATAATAGATTTCCGTACTAAGCCTCCTGCATGTGCCACTGTCAATTAATAGTAGTGAGGTTGAACTGGTCCATTCATCGAACGAACGAGAAAATGGACACTAAAATTATGGACGTTCCCAGTCACCCTGCTCACAGGTACTTTGATTACCCACTGTCAGGTAATTGTTTAAATTAGCCCGCTTTATTGTTTTAATAAACTTATTATATAGAATGCGATCGCTTTTGTCAGCCGAGCAGCAGAATGCGCGTTCACGCGAGGGGCGGAGGATTTTGCAGGGGAGATGGATTGAGGCACTACACCGTAACTGGACACAGTTTTAATGTATCCGCCTTTTCAGACTCGTCCTTGAATTGATGTTCATGTTTCGTCTCGTAATGACGTTTAACACTTGACGTGCGAGGTACAACACTCTTGAGGCATAATGCACAAACAGCACGGTCATCTTTTTGTACAAAGCCCCATTTCTCTGTCCACGCTGGCTAGGAAAGAACGAGATTTTTCTGCTCAAGGAGCCGTCATGATTCGGCTGTCGTGATTCGTTCATTTATCGCGCGCCGGTGTTCCTGTGAGAGGGTTAAAACACAGATTTCTCCTCTTCCGCGAGACACACGCTCGGCGTGAGGCCGCTAAACAACACAGCGCGCAATGAAAATGTCTAAATTTCTGGTAAAAGTGCGCATTTAAAAAAATCATTATTACTTTGCCGTGCGCTCGCGTGCCACTGGTTACCCAACAGTAGGTTGCCGACCCCTGCCATACATCATTTGCTTTTCTTTTTGCTGCTTCCACTACCGTTTTTACCAACCTTTTCTTCACTCAACCTTTAATTAATACCTTTCATACGCATCACCACTCTTATCTTGCAGCCACTCTTCAAAGGCACGTCTCTTCTTCGTCACAGCCTCTGAGACCTCATCATTCCACCATTTACTTCCTTTTCTAATGCCTCAACCAACTTTTCTCATTCCACACATTTATTTCGCACGTCTCAACACTGCCTCCTTAAACCAATTCCATTCCATTTCCACACTCTCCACTTATCTTCTACCAATGTGTTCATACTCTTCCCCTATCCTCTCCTTATACTCTCTCTCCTTTTCTGCCTTATTCAACTCTGAGATTTTCACCTCTTCTCTTACACTCTTCCTATTACTAGCCTTCCATGATCAATCTATTCTCAGTATTCCTTCTACATAAAAAGGATCAGGCATACCACTCATTTCACCTCTGTAAGCATGCACATCCAACACAAATTTTAAAACAACACTCTGTAACCTCTTCCTATCTCAAATATGTGGAGGTGTTAGGTTAGGACCGTGTCGGCGGTTGTTCAGAAACATTCTCCACTTTCAATGTTTTGTCCCTTGATAGTCCAACACAGATGGTCAGTAGGGCCAAACAAACTACTTGCCTGCTTGATCCGTTTCCAGCTTCCCTGGTGAAGGATCTGTTTGGGATCTTAGGACCATCAGTTTTAAATATTATTGATATATCGCTATTGTATTGTTCCTGTAGCCTTCAAGTCTGCCGTCATTAAACCCACGCTTCAACGACCTAACCTTGACCAAGAAAGCTTAGGTATTTATAGGGCAGTGTCAAATCTGCCATTTTTTGCAAAATTACTTGAAAAGGTCTCTGCACAGCAGTTAGATGACTTCATGTCAGAAAATAACCTCTTTGAAACTGTCCAGTCAGCATTTAGGGCAAATCACACTACTGAGACAGCCCTGGCTAAAGTAACCAATGATCTCCTTTTAGCAATAGATTCCGGTGCCTCATCAATGTTACTGCTGCTGGATCTCATTGCTGCCTTTGATACTGTCGACCACAAAATATTACTTGTTCGTCTGGAAAGCATTGGTATCTCAGGAACTGTACTCTCATGGTTTAGGTCCTACCTGTCAGACAGGATGCAATGTGTTAACTATGGCAATCTGACCTCTAAACAATCTAATGTCCCCTGTGGTGCTCCACAGGGCTCTGTACTTGGCCCCCTTCTTTTTAGTATTTATATGATCCCGCTTGGTGATATTGTCCGCTAGTATAATATTACTTTCCATTGCTATGCAGATGACACTCAACTGTATGTGCCACTGGAGACAACTGGACAGTTAAGTCGTAGAAATCTGGAGGCTTGCCTTACTGAGATTCAAAGATGGATGTCACTTAATTTTTTGCGCCTTAACCCAGAAAAAAATGAAATGTTGATTATTGGTCCAGCTCACTGTCGTAAGTTGTTTTCAAACACTACCCTGAACCTTGACAAATGTAATATCACCCATAGTGACTTGGTCAAAAATCTAGGTGTTATATTTGATCCTAATCTGTCGTTTCGGTCACACGTGAAAAATATTACTAGAATAGCTTTTTAACTATATAATTTTGCGAAGATTCGTTCGATGCTGTCCCAATCAGATGCAGAGGTTTTAATTCATGCGTTTATTAATTCTCGGCTTGATCACTGTATTGTATTGCTTTCTGGTCTCCAAATGTCCAGCATAAAGTTTGCAGCTGGTTCAGAATTCAGCAGCTAGACTTTTGACTAAGAACAAAAAGTTTGAGCATATTACTCCTGTATTGGCCAACTTGCACTGGCTCCCAGGCCACTTATGATGTGACTTTAAGGTTTTCTTATTAACATATAAATGTTTGCATGGACTTGCACCCTCTTATCTCTATGATTTGATTTCCCCCTATGTTGCTGTACGGAGTCTGTGCTCGGAAAATGCTGGTCTACTGGTGACTCCGAGAGCCGAGAAGTCTGCAGGCTTGAGAGCGTTCTCCATCCGGGCCCCGGTGCTATGGAATGCCCTGCCTCCTATGATAAGATCAGCAACCTCAATGGAAGTTTTTAAATCAAGGCTTAAGACACACTTCTATTCCAAAGGTTATGATTGATGCCCACCTCATATTCTGTATTGTCCTGTCTTTTTCCGACTGCCTGCCTGGTGGTGATACGATTTGAGATGAGTCAGCGGACCAGCGTTTGACCTGAAGCATGTGAACGCCTGCATGGACCAGCTGGCAGAGATGGGAAGCTGCGTCGTGGCCGTCATAGACTTTCTGGACTAGTTTACAGGCTGGGGGCGTCGCTGCTGTCATGCTCTTTCCGGACAAATTTTCAACATGTTACCGAATGTTTACTATGTTTGTGTACTGTAATGCTAAATGTAATTCACCCTGGTCATCCTGAAAGAGGGATACCACTTGTGAGGTCCCTTCTCAGGCTTTCTCTTTTTCCTCACGCTGAGGTTTTGAGTTGTTCCTTGCCCGCATGTTGGTTTAAGATCAGGTAATTGTGTCATTGTAATCCTGTGCAGTCCTTTGAGACCTTTTTGTGATTAAGGGCTGTATAAATAAATTTGACTTGACTTGACTTGACATTGAATTCTTAATAAAATGAAATATTTTCCTTTTATGGCAGCACGGCGGCGCAGTGGTTAGCGCGTGTGCGGGACAGTTCTTGGGAACCTCCTGTGTGGGTTCAAATCCAGCTACCGGACTTACTGTGTAGAGTTTGTATGTTCTCCCCGTGCTTGCGTGGGTTTCCTCCGGGCACTCCGGTTTCCTCCCACATTCCAAAGACATGCATTTCAGGTGGATTGGCCGGTCCAAATTGTCCCTAGGTGTGAATGAGCGAGCGAGTTGTCTGTCCCTGTGTGCCCTGCGATTGGCTGGCAACCAGTTCAGGGTGTCCCCTGCCCACTGCCCGATGATTGCTGGAATGGGCTCCAGCACCCCCGCGACCCCACTGAGGACAAGCGGTGCAGCTAATGAGATGAGAGATGAGATTTTCCTTTTATAAAACAAAGGAAAACATTGCAAAGATGTCTCTTTTCTGGAAATTTGTCCACGAGCTTCCCAAAAAGGATCAGGAACCGCTCAGTTTTGGCCTCAATTTCCCCGTGCCTTTTCTTCACTCCGGCAGACTCCACTTTCAAAAAGTCAAGGAGTGTATCGTGCTTCCTTTCTTTTCTGGGTGATTTGGGGTTTGGCACCAGATTGGAAGATGCCGACAACGTGCCCGGTGGTGTGGATGGTGTGGTAGCTGTGATGGTGGCCAGCTCTTCCACGGGACGTTCTACATTGGCCTCTAGGTTGGGTGGAAAAAAATAAGAACTACTTAATGCTGGCGTATTGTACAAAAAGAACTGTGTATAGGATGCTGAACAAGTTGATGTGAGACAGGAAATTATAGGATGTGTTCTGGATAATTATTTGATAGTGAATAGATTACAAACCTGACATGTTATTCTTATGGCTGTAAAGAGCCTTCTATTGGCCAGCATCACATATGCTTTAGAATTGTCTCCACATTTGGACAACCTTTTGAGAAGGTAATTATTTTATTTAATATGTGTTTACAGAGAAGGCAGTGGACTATGTGATAGTTATTAGTTTCATCTGTATTTCCACGTGAAATTCGGAGACATTACTCATGATGCATGATGAAAACTAATGCATTCTGATATCACATGAAAGAATCATATTGTAAATAAAACACAACACCCGAAATTGTGTGCAGTAAACAAGCGCATATATCCAGAACATTATTGTGACTATGCTGCTTTAGCGACTGGCCATGTAGATGTAAAAGCACGACTCGTTTAAGATAAAAACAGGGATAGGCTGAACCGTGAGTTTCTGCAGTTATCCAACTCTACGGTTTGGAGTGTGAAGAGTTGTTTGCGGCTCCCTCGGTAAATTTGTGCAGTTTAAAGTAGCAATTTTGCAATGTTCATGTTTTAACGCGAAAATACGATTTTATATTGCATTTACGTCTGACTAAGATATCTCAATATATTTGGTTGCAAATACATGCGTAGTCCTGGAAAACTACTTACATTTGTGCGGTTCCTTTCCAGCCATGTTTGTTGATATTGAGAATTCGCAAAGCCTTCTGGGTAGTCACTTCGCTCGTGAGGTACCAACCTCCTGAGATCTGAAGTGGTTATGTCATGGGTTGAGGGCACTTCCCCCTCGGTCTTGAGAGTATTGGGACACATCCCATTTTCATGTGAACGCGCAAAACGAAGTGCCTAGGGCAAATAGCGAGTGAAAGTGAGAAAGAATGGGACGCAGCCTATATGTCAGGAACCAAAACAGAGACAGGACCCACTTTTGTATGTTTCTCTCAGTTTTATTGGGAAGAAGGGAAAGGATTGCACACACGATCCGGTGGTCGCGGGGAGCAGGTTGCTCTGAACGTGGAAGTGGCACTTCCGTGGCGGGCGATGGCAGTGTCGGGATCGGAAATAACAGGTCAGCAAAAAAACGTGGTCGAGCAAAGAGGAGAGCAAAAAACGTGGTTGAAATCAGCAACGAGTCAAAAGCCAGGAGAGGAGAGTAAACGTGGTCAAGATCAAACGGGTCGAAGCCAGGAAACAGACGGGAGTCAAAACAGGAGTCAGGGTCGAAAAGCTTGCCTAGAGT
The DNA here is from genome assembly GCF_059441175.1 of Urocampus carinirostris. Classification (NCBI taxonomy): domain Eukaryota; kingdom Metazoa; phylum Chordata; class Actinopteri; order Syngnathiformes; family Syngnathidae; genus Urocampus; species Urocampus carinirostris. The sequence continues at coordinate 667,202 of NC_142363.1, read as the reverse complement.
AAACTGAGGTTCGCAGACGGACTGACATATAGCAGACAAACAGTGATATCTGAGAAGTGAAATTAAGTTTATAAGACTTAGAGAAAATGTGCAATAATTGCTTAAACAAAAGTAGGCAGGTGCATAAATTTGGGCACCCCAACAGAAAAATTACATCAATATTTAGTAGATCCTCCTTTTGCAGAAATATCAGCCTCTAAACGCTTCCAATAGCGTCCAATGAGGGTCTGGATTCTGGTTGAAGGTATTTTTGACCATTCTTTACAAAACATCTCCACTTCAGTCAGGTTTGATGGTTTCCGAGCATGATTCTAGAACATTGTTCGCAAGAATCTGCTGATAATGACTGGAATCCATGCGACCTTCAACTATTTTTGCCTTACCTGCACTGGCCACACAGCCCCACAGCATGATAGAACCAGCACCAAATTTTACTGTGAGTAGCAAGTGTTTGTCTTAGAATGCTGTGTTCTTCTTCCGCCATGCATACCACCCCTCGTTATGTCCAAATAACTCAATTTTAGTTTCATCAGTTCACAGCACCCTATTCCAAAATGAAGCGGGCTTGTCCAAATGTGCTTTAGCATACCTCAAGCGACTCCGTTTGTGGGCTTCTGCGGCATTACTCTCCCATACAGCATCTCATTGTGCAAAGTCCGCTGACTAGTTGAACGATGCGCAGTGACACAATCTGCAGCAAGATCATGTTGTACGTCTTTGGAGTTGTTCTGTGGGTTGAGTTTGACTGTTCTCACTATCCTTCGCCTCTGCCTATCTGGGATTTTTCTTGGCCTGCCTTAACTACAATTGTGCCTGTGTTACCATTTCCTCACTATGTTCCTCACAGTGGAAAATGACAGCTGAAATCTGTGAGCTAGCTTTTTGTACCCTTCCCCTAAACCATGACGTTGAACATTCTTTGTTTTCAGGTCATTTGACAGTTGTTCTGAGGCTCCCATGTTGCAACTCTTCAGAGAAGATGCAAAGAGGAGAACAACTTGCAGCTTGCCGCCTTAAATACCCTTTCTCATGATTGGCTTCACATGTGTATGTGTCAAGGGTCAATAAGCTTACCAAACAAATTTTGTGTTCCAATAATTAGTGCTAAAGGTATCCAAATCAATAAAACAAGGGTGCCCAAAATTATGCACATGCCTACTTTTGTTTAAGTAATTATTGCACATTTTGTGTAAATCCTATCAACTTAATTTCACTTCTCAGATATCACTGTTTGTCTGCTATATGATATATTAAACTGAAATTGCTCATACTAAAAACCAATGATTTATAAAGGAAAATCTTGAAAATGATAAGGGGTGCCCAGACTTTTGTATACGACTGTATCTCCCCTAGCTTTCTATTTTTTTTTATTTTAAATTCTTTTGTTCTTTATTTTCCCTTTTTTTTTGTTTAATTTGTCCTGCATCCACTTTTCTGCGGGGTGGGCAAAGTGTATCTGTGGGTAGGCACTGTCCACCCCTGTCCCCCTGATACACCCCTGCATGTAGTACATTTATTAAATTATCGTTTGATACAATTTTGAAATCTTTGTTATGGTTGGTCAATACATCATGCTCGTTTAATACACTAGCCAAGGCAGTGTTGATGTCACAATATTCATCCCTAGCCAACCGCCAAAGATTAGAGTGAAGCATATTTTGACATTCATCGTTTTTTCCAACAATGAGCTGTTTTTATTAGCTGTTAGAAATGTTAGCATTTGACAGTGCTGATCGTAGCTTTTTTTTTTTTTTTACAAATTGTATTCCCTTACCACGTCCAAGAGCATTATATGAGTAATCAGATCAAAATCTATGCAGCGCAGTTGTAAGACAGGTTAATAGTGCGTGAAAAACGTTTTGAAATTATAGTTTTTATAAAATACAACAACAGGGACTAGAATATATGAGCAGTGATCAAATACCAGGCAATTAATAGGCCGTATTAAAAATTTCTATCTATCTACGTTGGTCATATCTCTCAAGAGGGGTGACCGACAGCAAGACAAAACATACAATAACAAAGAAAATAAAAAGGGAAAAAATAGCAAATATACACACAAACATTTTTGGACCATGGCCAACCCAAATGCCCAAACACCCAAACAAGTTAAGCACCTCGGCACCTAAGTTGGCCATGCTTTCGTCCCTCCAGATGAAACGGGACACAAGAAAGCGGCCATGTCATTCGGGTCAGGGTGACACAACACACTCTTTTGTTCAACAGCAGGGCCCAACAGCTTTCACTGGTTTACCCCTGCCGCATCATACAGGTGCCCTTGCCCATCCCTTAGAACGCGTCCAAAAATCCCACTATCCTTTTAAATCAAGTCAAGTCATTTTCATTTGTATACCCCTAAATCACGAAGAGTCTCAAAGGGCTTCACAGATTATTACACTATATTACACAGACTATTTTTCAGAATATTATTATACATTCCCCTGCTCTGGAGCAGACGAAAAGAGTAGGTTATTCATATGCTATAGAGTAGAAGTGAGTTTTAAGCTTAGATTTAAACATTTCCACTGAGGTTGCAGATCGGATCTCAGGGGGAAGAGCATTCCATAGCACCGGTGCCCGGATGGAGAACGCTCTCGAACCAGCAGAACACTTCTTTGCTCTTGGGATCACCAGAAGACCGGCACTCTCAGAACGTAGGCTTCAGACCGGGACATAGGGGGAAATCAGATCTAAAAGATAAGAGGGAGCAAGTCCATGTATGATTTTGTATAATACTAAAAGAACCTTGAAATCACACCTAAGGCTAACTGGGAGCCAATGCAGGTTAGCCAAAATCGGTGTGATGTGATCGGACTTTTTTGTCCTAGTTAAAAGCCTCGCTGCGGCATTTTGTACCAGCTGAAGAGACTTGATTCTAGACTTCGAGAGACCAGAGAGTAGTGCATTACAGTAATCGAGACGAGAGGTAACAAACGCATGAGTTATAATTTCCGCATCCGACTGAGACAGTATAGAACGAATTTTAGCAATGTTATGAAGATGGAAGAAAGCGGTTCTAGTAATTTTCTTTACATGCGTTTCAAAGGATAGATCAGGGTCAAATATGACAACTACATTTTTAACTGAGTCACTCTGTGTGATGTGACATTTGTCAATGTTCACAGCAGTTTTTGAGAATAAGTCACGGCATTTAGATGGACCAATGACTAACATTTCGGTCTTTTCAGAGTTAAGATGCAAGAAATTGAGTGACATCCACTCTTTTATCTCAATGAGGCAGGCCTCCAAATTTCCACAGTTTAGTGTGGCAGATTCCTCCAACGGAAGATATAGTTGAGTGTCGTCTGCGTAGCAGTGGAAACTGATTTTGTACTTGCGAATAATATCACCTAATGGAAGCATGTAAATGCTGAAAAGAAGGGGGCCAAGCACTGAACCCTGCGGAACACCACAGGTAACATTAAAGGGCTCAGATGTCATTTCGCCATATTTAACACAGTGCGTCCTATCTGAGAGGTAGGATCTGAACCATGAGAGGACGGTTCCTGAGAGACCAATCCATTTTTCCAACCGTTCTAGTAGGAAATTGTGGTGCACTGTGTCAAAAGCAGCACTAAGATCCAGCAGCAGCAAAAGTGATGAAGCGCCAGAATCCATTGCCAGTAGGAGATCATTTGTTACCTTAATCAGAGCTGTCTCAGTAGAGTGGTTAGCCCTGAATCCTGATTGCATAGATTCAAAAAGGTTATTCTCGGATATGAAATCATTCAGCTGCTGTGCCACTACTCTTTCAAGTACTTTAGAAAGGAAAGGTAGGTTTGACACAGGTCTATAATTACATAAGATTTCTGGATCAAGGTTGGGTCGTTTCAGTGTGGGTTTAATAACGGCGGACTTAAAAGCAGCTGGAACTACACCTGAGGAGAGTGATATGTTTATAATATTTAGAACTGAAGGTCCAAGGACGCCAAAAAGACTTTTAATAAGTGAACCTGGGAGCGGGTCGAACTGGCAAGTTGTCGGTTTGGCCGCATTCACCACCTGTTCGAGATCAAGTGACAGTTCACTACAACTGGACAAATTCCCTGGACAGCCACCCTGTCGTGCATCTGTAGATTTCAGCCCTTTAATATGTGTGGTATTAATGATGTCTTTAGCAATTTCTTCCTGTATGCATTGAATCTTCTTAGTAAAGAAGACCATTAAGTCATGAGCAGAGTGGGTCGAAACTATCTGCGATAGTCTGTTGCCTTGTAAGCGATGCTACAGTGTCAAAAAGGACTTTGGGATTGTTCTTTTGTGAAGCAATCACCTTCGAAAGGTAGGCCGATTTTGCAGAGGCAAGGGCCGCTTTATACTTTAACAAGCTGTCACACCAGGTTGGATGGAAAACCTCAAGCTTGGTAGCGCGCCATTTTTTTTCCAATTTCCTGCATTCTTGTTTAAGGGTTCTAGTTTCATCAGTAAACCAAGGCGTGCGTCTTTTAGGATGTGATTTAAGCTTTATGGGCGCTATTGAATTCAGGACACTAGCCAGGGTAGTATTAAACTCATTCGTGAGTGAGTCAATAGAGCCATTGTATGAAGGAAAGGACACAACTGCTCCAGGAAGGAGTTCAAAGAGCTCTAAAACTGTGCCAGTGCTTATATTGCGTCCGCTAAATCCTTCAGCTTTTTTAGCACTACATTTAGCTAGCACCTCAAATGTAACTAAATAATGGTCCGAGATAACGGTAGTACACGGTAACACCATAATGTTTGAGGTTAAAACTCCTCGAGTCAGAACCAAGTCTAGCGTGTTTCCATCTTTATGGGTTGGCAAATCAACCAGTTGATTAAAACCAAATGCTCCAGAGCAGGGGAATGTATATCAATTAGAGACCGAAACGCAACAGTAAGTGAACTGAGTGGGGAGTTCATATGAATCTTAAAGTACCCCATAATTCTAATTTTGTCTGCATAGGTTACTAGTTCAGACAAAAGTTCAGCAAATTTGTCTAAGAAAGTTATGTATGGCCCAGGTGCGCGATAGATAGTTATTACATAAATTGACAATAGAGAGGACCGCATCACAAGAGCCTAAAACGCCTTGTAATTATTAGTGGTACGAGGATTAAATTTGAGCGTTTTTTCAGAAATGAGCGCGACACCGCCACCCTTCTTCAACGTGCGTGCTACATGGCTACTCACGTAGTCTGGGAGAGAAGCATAATTTAGCGGTAACCAAGTTTCACAAAGACCGATAGAGTTAAGTTTATAATCACGAATAATGTTATCAACAAGTAAAGCTTTAGGAGCAATCGATCTAATATTTAAAAGACCAAATTTTAGCTTTGCTGAATCATTTGACTTAGCTGAAGTCTTTGTAGTCTTTGTAGAGATCGTCACAAGATGTCGCCGATCGTGAGCGTTGAGTTTAAAGCGTTGGTTGTTCGGCGAGGAATGAATGGTGGAATTAGTCACATCTTCGCGTCCTTCTTGCTACTTCAACTTCGCACGCTTCAAACATTTACCCGCAGGGCCACCACGCTTCTATTTCCTGTCTTTACGGCGCCTTTGTCGTCGTTTAGTGGGAGGAATAGTTGTCCACAAAGATGCCGGATCTCTTTGAAGCTCGCTCGGGATATCATAGGCGGTGTAAAAAGTGCCCGAAAAGTCGATATTTAGACGCCCACCCAATCGAAAAAGTTCGTCCCTACTGTAAGTATTTTTGGCCACGCATGTGTCCAAAAAAGAAAGCAAAAAAGACCAGAGAACGGTAGTAAATAGAAGACGTCTACACTCATTCCTATCACCAAGAGCTCTAGCTTCCACTAGATTTAGACCTCTTTCCTGCACTGCACTCATAACACCATCCATACACGACAATTGCAGCCATTCTCTTGGTCTCCTTCCATTTACTTTAAAAATTACCCTGGTTTAATTTGGAAAGGCAGATCTCCTTAAATCCAGCGCCATTGTGCAGCTGGAAGATTTTTTTTAGTAAACTTTATGTACTTGAGCTCTGTGATTTTTGATTTGGTGAGGTTATTTTCTGGCTGGTCTAAATAGGACAGTGTGCATTATTGCATTTTTGGTTTATGCAATTACTCGTAGCAGAGATATATAGTATAATACTATGTCTGCTCTAGACCTAAGATTTATGGCCCGAGCCCGAACCCGAACCCGAACCCGAGGCAATTTCGGGCCGGGTCGGGCCTGAAATGTCAGTCATACGGTCGGGTCGGGTCGGGTTCGGTCCTGCTTTTTTTTTTTTCTTTTTTTTTTTTTTTTTAAATTAATTAATAATTATAAATATATGTTCATTAAAAATATGTATGGATACTAGACCAAGGAATACTTGTTATAAAATAAATAATTTGGATAAAACGGAGAAGGAGCTGTAATTGCTTTTAACGGAGCCAGAGCATGCTCTGCTCTGTGCACGTGACGTGACGTGAATGCTGTCCTCTTAATAATCTTCCCCTCCGCAAATTCGCGTGATTTTGGCCTGGTATCCCCGATATGGAGTCGGACCAACAAAAAGTTAAGGATAAACTCAAGAGAGGAGAACTGACGAGGAAAACGCACTCTGGTAAGAGTGAAGTGTGGAGCAATTTCAAATTGATAGTAGAAAATGATACAGAGACTTGCGTTGGCTTCGCTGAGTGTCAATGTGGCAATTTGCTCGCATACGATAGCAAAAAGACTGGGACCTCGACGCTGATCAGACATTTAAAAAGCTGTCCTGGCAAAAGTAATGAACGTCAGACATCTATATTATCATTCGTCCCAAAGACAGTCCCTCTTCGCGCTAAGCAAGCCATCACAGACAAGTGTGTAGACTTTTGCTGTCGAGACCTCAGACCCTTCTCAGTAGTTAGTGGCGAAGGTTTCAAATGTCTGGCCCAAGAATTAATCAATGTTGGGTCAACTTTTGGCCGTGCACCTGTCGACTCAGTTCTGCCCCACTACACCACGGTGTCAAAGGCGTGCACCGAGAAGGCTGAGGTGAAAAGGAGCGTGTTAATTGAGCGCGTAAAGAAAGCTCTGGCAAGTGGGTGTGGCGTTGCCATGAGTACCGACATGTGGACGGATGACTTCAGAAAGATGAGTTATCTTGCTATAACGTGTCACTTTGTTGGAACGGACTTCAACTTGGTTGGAAAAACCCTCACCACTGCTTTATTTCCAGCAGAAGACGCCAAAACGGGCAAGAACATACGGAGAGAACTGGTCCGGCTTCTGGTCACTAAATTTGGTTTGAAACCGTCATATTTAGCCAGAATAGTGTGGGTTACAGATCAGGGCAGCAACATGGTGAAAGCGTTGGAGGACCCCTACAAACGCCTCGCGTGCCTTGACCATGTGTTAAACACTGTACTCAAACATGGGCTGGACAAGGACGCACTGTCTGAAAACGCACCCGAGATTGGGGAGACCATAAGCGCAGCCAAGAGTGTTGTCCGGTTCACCAAACAGTCTGGTTTGGCAGCACAGCTGTCAAAAACAGTGCTGCAGATGGGCGACACCAGATTTAGCACCGTTTATTTGACCCTCAAGTCTGTGCAGGAGATCTATACTGAGCTGTGTGAGAAGCTGCAGTTACGTGGAGAGGAGGGGCGCATGGACAACATTGCGCCAGACGTGTTGGATTTTCTGATCTCCTTTCTAGAGCCTTTTTATACAGCACAACGTGAGCTGGGAGGAGATAAATATACCACACTGAATTTAGTTTGCCTCTGGAATGAGAAGCTGAGAAAGCACTGCCAACCCAGTTCTACAGATAATCCCGAGCAGGCGTTTGTGCGCCACAGGCATTCTGAATTTTTGGATCAAAAAATCAAAATACATATTTTGCACAAAGTTGCACTGTTCCTGTGGCCGACCTTCAACAAACTCAAAATGATGACACCGACAGAAGTGTCAGAGGTGCATCAACATGTCCGCACACTCCTGGAAGAAGATGAAGGATCTTCATCTTCAGAAGCCAACCCTATGCCTATGGAAAACGAGGAGGAGGAGGAGGCTCACACCACAAGCACCCCTTCTCCGCCTGCAGCAAAACGAAAAAGTTCTTTTTTCGCTGAGTGGGAAAATGCGGATGACGATGATGATGCTTCTGTTCGAGATGAGGTTAACCAGTACATTAGTCAAAGGCATGTCATGGCTGATGATCGAGATTTGCTTGGCTGGTGGAGAATAAACTCCAGTGTATACCCGAAGCTTGCAAAGTTAGCCAGATCGGTGTTGTGCATACCCGCAAGCAGCAGCAGCAGCGAGCGAGTGTTTAGCGCAGCTGGACGCACCATAAGCGGAGAACTACATTGAAACCTAACACAGTGGACGCGAATCGCGATCTTGTTCCTGCACGATGACCACTGAATATAGGCTAAACAGCGTAAGTAATATCCTGCTGTTCAAATCACAATTTTAATTATTTTCTGAGGCTCTAATTATTTCCCTTATTTATTTTACAGGAGAGCAAGAGACACGAGGCCGAAATTTGCCGACTATGACCAGGCAGAAGCTTAAAGACTTTTATTATATTCATGTTTTACACAATTTGTAAGGTTTATTTGTTTGTTAATGTTTTATTGTAGTTTTTTTATTGTATTACATATTCACTAAGTTTTTGCTTTACATTTAAACACCATAGTGTTTTTCTTAAATTTTTCCCCTTGGCTGATTTATTTATTTAAATTGGTAACATTCTATTTTATAGCGTGCTTCTTATGTTAAATTATTCTGAAAGCGTGTTCCTGAAATTCGTCCTATTTAGACCTATTTTGTTTCAATGCTCCTTAAAGCAGGTTGTTTTGTGTGTTCCGATGCAAATAATTAAAATAAAAAATGTTTATCATAAATCAAGGAGGACCTCGTAGTCTAAATCGCTAACTAATACACATTTAAACCACGTCAGTTGATAATCCAGCAGCAGTGTCTGCTGCCAGAATGCGTGCGCTCTACTCCTATCAGACAATTCAAAGAACTTCTTCATTCCTGTCTCTGTCTAATATATTATACACATGCCATTGTTCTTTGTCGCTCTGCCGCTGTTGTGCCCTTTTCCGACTCCTATGCAAATTCCTCCCCCCCTCCGATTTTAAATGAAAAAAACAACAATTTGTTTACACCGCGGGATCCAATGCAACCAGGGTTTCATTCACAATAAAAAAGACATTACATACGGATATTATAGTAAATCAAATAAATATTATTTGTGTACAATTAGTTGTGATTGCGGAAATCATAGCGTACAGTGACGTTGGTGACTTTTCCATCCGCATTAACAAACACATTTTGTAAAATACGATCGCGCTTTATTGTTTAAATAAACGCATTATATAGACTAGGATCTCCCAATTGTTATAATTAGCTCGCTTTATTGTTTTAATAAGCGTTTTATATAGAATACGATCGCTTTTGTCGGAAGCGTACATTGACGTTGGTGACATTTTCATCCGCGTTAAAAAACGCAATTTGCAGAATAAAATCACGCTTTATTGTTTAAATAAACGCGTTATATAGACTAGGATCTCCCAATTATTATAATTAGCTCGCTTTATTGTTTTAATAAGCGTTTTATATAGAATACGATCGGGGGGGGATTTGCATAGGAGTCGGAAAAGGGCACAACACGTCAACACCCCCTCAATGAAAGTGCTGCGCTAAAATCTTAAGGACGTACTACTACTGCTGCTGTGGATTATGGCCCAATGATCAAGTCGTCAAAATGACGGACGCCCTTAAATGTTTTCGCTACCTCAAAAAAAAAAACCCCGTCAATGACAGATTGTCGCTTAATGTAACATCTGCAGTGCAGACACAGAAATATAAAAGATGTAAATGTTTATACAGTTTTATTTAACTTAGGCCTAGATGTAGTAACAAAAGGCAGAGTTTAATTTGTTATCATAAATCACCCCTCCTTATAAATAAAATATGTAATTTCGGGCCCCTTTCGGGCCGGGCCAGCAAATCCAGTTAATTAGTCGGGCTCGGTCCGGGTCGGGTTTAATACCCCTCGGGCCTGCGTCGGGCTCGGGTGCTTTTTTTTGGCCCGATCTTACCTCTAGTCTGCTCTCTCGGTCTGAGGCTCATGTTATGTATAATAGAATGTCTTCCATGTTTATATTAGATGAAGTATTTTTGCTTATGTTTTAAAGATGAAGTGCGTAGTTTGAGGTGTCTTTAAAATGTTCAAAGTTTAAAATTGTCTCTGTTAAGGATGTGTTGACAATGCCCTTCGCTTTATTTTCCGTTGCGTCTATCTGCTCTTATTTTACTTATATCAGGCCTGTTTGGGGTGGAGCAAACCCCTAAAAAAATGTTTTAAGTGATACTCTGCTGTCATCTCCTGGTGTAAATCCGTGATTACAGGGTGACGTTTTTAGATCACGCACCCCCCCTTTCAATATTTTGTTTGTTTTAATGAATATTTTTTACTACTAGGAGGCGCTAAATATCACACTGTCCCTTTATATCCACAGAGGTGCTCAAAAAACAATCGTTGTTATAACATTGTTTGACTTACCCATTGGTCAGTGAAAAGTGAATAAAGAAAACCATTCAGTCAATTTAACTTTTGAATACTGACTCCCATTACAAAAAAAAGCAAATATTGGAGACAATCCCTATGCAAGAAAAAACACATTTATTCCTTGTAAACCTCACGGAGTTAGAGTGCAGCCAAGGTCAGACCTGGATCGGGGAGAGCTGTGACTGGGCATAGAAAAACAAAAAACTTTTGGATACTTTCAACAATCAGTTGGCCAACAACTGTCTAAACTTAGTCTCACAACTTTTTTTCCCAAGAGCCATTGAAAAAAAAATCCTCCACACACTGAAAGTGAAAACCACATATACAATAATGACAATTCCAAATGATGATAACCTTTATCTGAATTAAGCAGTTTCATTGCTGCAGGGAATAAGAACAAGAAGTAAAGAAAACTGCTTTGAAAAACTGTTGTTAATACGGCTGACATTCATGAAAAGAAAATCTGATGTTTGGATTCCCATGCTGGCTACTATTCGGACAATTCCTAACAAGTCAGGAATCCCGGTACCTCCGCAAAAGAAATATTTTTTGCAATATTTGACAAACATGTCAGCAAAAGTATTAGCAGTACATTCTTGAATGCACAGAGGAATTAGAATTGTATTCTTGGCACACAAACTCAAGCTTAGGGAGGATCTATTAAATAATAAATCAAGTGCAATATTGGGATTTGGCAATTTAAAGCTCAGTTATTGTTATTGCACAGTCTGTTTTAGTTTGTCCATTTCAAATTTGTGTGGAAGAATTGGAAGTTTGAAAAGACATGCTAGAGGTAGCAAAATCACTGGAGCTTTACTAACCATCAGTATGGTGACCAGGATGCTTGTTGTTTTAAAACTGAAATCACAACTTAAGATAAAAAGGATTCGCTGGCGTATTCAATTTTGTTAGCACATGGACTACAAAATTCATGAATTCCACCTGGATGACAATATTTATGCAATTTTCTTATTCTGGCCAGTTTAGCCAGATGCTCTCAAGTCATGTAATGAAATCCTCCATCTGTAGTTTAGTTTCCAAAGGTATTTTAAACACTGATTATGTCACCTTTTCTGCACCCATGACTTGACCTTCTTTTTTAACTGAAAAGGAGAAATAGCTTTCGAATCCTAAAAGCAATTTCCCACCAAAGTATACAGCATCGTTTCTCACAGATTGTTGATTAAAATAATAAATATAACTGACTACATCTGTACTTATGTTGCACTACATTCCTGAATTTTTCCTGCTTACTTTAAAGTGGATCTTTGAGGTACAATTTGGGATTTGTTTGAGGGATTTTTTTGATAATTGATGAGATGGTAAATCGTTTTCATTTGACTTCAATAGTGCAATTTTTATAGTGCACAATGAAAGCAGATTATTCTGATTTTCTATACTTTTGCCCTAATTCAAATTTTTTTTAAAAAGCAATCTTATCGTTTTTAAGAAAACAGACTTCACAACACATGTCACATGTTTCTGATCTGTCAATTTGAAATAATGGCTTGACTTTGAATTGAAATATTGCTAAAAATATTTGGAATTAGATTGATCGATTAACAAAAACATCAAGATAATTATCCCTTTTCTGCCCTACTTCCCAAATCATAAATTTAGCATTCTCTAGGGCCTAATGGTATTTAAATCTGAAAATGGATGAGAAGGGAAAGCAAATTCTTTGAGATGTACCTTAAGTACATCCCTTTTTCTGTGAGGTTTCACTAGACACTGATGAGCCCTTTCCAAGAAAAAACAAAACTGGATTTCCTATGGTTGCTGTGATTTCTGCTTTGATGGTTTTCCAATCTTTTGTTCTAAATCCACACAATAAAAAATCCTTGCGACCTGGCATGGAGAAAAAAAAAATGACCCAAGAAGAACATTCTCAGCCGCTGACATGACGAGCAGATTGATAGTTGCTGGGTTGGGGAATCAAAACTGGAGGGAAAAACAAAGGAGAGTGAAGTGAATGAAGTGGTAGAACAAAGCGGTCACTTTTTGAGTGGCTGGTAAACTGAGGCATTGGGGTCCAAGCCGGAGGGATTGGTGTCCATAAACTTGGAGGAATAGTGGGGGGCCACGGGGGTCATGCTGCTGGTGTCGCCCGTGTATGAGATGCTGGGCATTACAGCCATCACTTCAGCTATCTTTTGTTTCAGATCTTTTATTTCTTGGTCTTTCTGAAGAATTTGACCTAAAGACAGACATTAATTGTCAAAAATTAGATCATTTTAAGTTACCAATGGCTGAATTCACATAAATCATCGTCTTATGTTAATGTTAGTAGCAATGGTAGGTAGCACCTTCTCAATGTTGGGACCAATGCATTACAAGGGAATGCGTTCCTGGACCGCAATCACCGATCTTGGAAAAGGGTAATGTAATGTGTTATATATAACGGCATTATGTAACAGCGTTATTTTTTTCAGTAACGATGTAATCCAACCAATTACTTATCCCGCCGTTAGAACATTTGTCGTTATCTACGGTCAAAAGCAGTACAGTAATTTGGCTGCAGAACGCCAAGTTTCCCCATTGGCACACCTGACACTGCTTTTAGCGGCGGCAGTTTCTGCTTTCCTCAGAACAGTTTACGTCACGTCTTTTCCGTTCATGTCACTATTCAAAATAGCGACTACCGTAATCATGTCACCATTCAAAATAGTAACTACCATATAATCAGATAGCTATTACGAATATACAGACGCTCCCCTACTTACGAACATTCGAAATACGCAAAACGGTTGATACGAACATTTTTTGGGGATGTCGAAAAATATCCAGACATTGCTGTAAGTTCTGTAGTGCTTCTTTCCGCCGCGTGGCACTGTGAGAGGTCACCCAGCATCCACCCCGAGAGGAAATACAGCTTCTACTTCTTAGTTCGTGTGTAATGAAAACACACTGCAATGTATCTCTAGCACGCATTTTTATTGTTTAATATTTCGTGCATTCATTCAATATGGTTGTTATAAGGTGTGAAGAAGAGGCGAGCAGTTTCTTTTGAAATGAAAGTGGAATAAGAAAGCTTGATGCGGTTCAGAAAATGATTGGATCGCTTTTTTTACGCCCACTTTTCACCACGGATGAAGTCGCCTAACTCTTCCAAAAGTAAGTTAAACTTAACTTAATTTATCTTCTAGTCAGGTCATGTTTATTTGTATAGCCCTTAACCACAAGGAGTCTCAAAGGGCTTCACAGAACACAGACTGTCAACGTCTAATGGGTAGCTATGTTTTTCAGGACTATGCTTTATCATTCAGCCTGCTTTGTAACGTTATAGAGCATATTATTTCATTAAATGTTTATTTTTCGCTTCACAATAGTGGTTACTTATACAAGCCTTAAACATACTTATACAAACTTTAAAAATACATTCCATACAAAATATAGCACTTATGAACAAATTCGACTTAACGATTGTTCTTAAGTAGGGCAGCGTCTGTAGTATTTACTAAGCGCTGAAAGAAAAAGCAAATGAGGTCTGAGTTTTGACAGCACCCAACTCGTGTTATTTGCGAACAAAACGTCTCTACAAGCTGGCTTTAGGAAGTGAACGAAGGAGCTGAATCCCCACAAATCAACAGGTGGTTCCCTCAGAGACCTTTTTTCTGTGATGTTGACTTTAAATTTAATGAGCATAAAAAGGTTACATTATTTTGTGTTTTATCTTTTTTTGTAGATTTATAGATATTTTAATAATATTTCCTGTGTTTTTCAGTGTTAAGGTGTTTGTAATAAAAAATGTAAAAATGTTTTTCTTCTTTTATGACCCTCTCTTTTATTATTGCACTTTTCTTTCTAATTTTCCACAATATCCCCCCCTTTTTTTCTTAAGTCATTTAATTCATAATGATACAAAAAAAAATTGGAAACGTGGCAATAAAAGCCACAAAAAAATCCAAAGAACCGCGTGGGACCTAAAAGAGTCTTTTTAGTGAGCCAAAAAAATAAAAAAATAAAAAATAGTCAGAATTCCCATCTCTTAAAGTAAACTCCAGTCAAAGACGTCACCACGGTTTTCGTTTCTCAGACAATGTCAAATTGTTTTACAAAAAACTTTTTAAAGGAACAGAAATAGTTACTTTCCCTGGTAACTAGGTACCATTACTATGTATTACTTTAGTTACCAACTCAGTTATTTTTTGGGAAGAAGTAGTGAGTAACTATAATTAATTACTTTTTTTAAAATTACTGGTTAGTTATAAAATTTAGTAACTATTGTTGTTACTACATTGTGTGTTTAGTGTTATTTTAGCTACCTTACGTATTTGTGCATGAGGCGCACTCATGTAGAACGTTCTCCTGGGACTTTTATGCCTACTCCTGTGTTCACCCTAAGTTTACCACAAGCAGAAAAAGGACACGTGACGTCACACGCAATGCATTGCCTGTGGAAGTACTCACTGATCATAGTGTCGTTGCGTATTTAGCAATTTGAAAGTTATTGTTTATCGTCTCGGTGTTTTCATTTCATGAAACAGTGTTTTTTTTCCATCCGGACCAGGACTATGGTGGTGCAGAAACTTCCAGCAGATTATAATGAAAACAATGGATTGTCCACACTTGGGCGGGAGTGTTGCTTGAGCTTTCAAAAAGTTACTCTGAACGTGACTCTGAAAGTACAGAATACAAACCTTTTAAGAGATTTAGTGAAGCTGTTCCGATTTTGATGGTTATGTTATGGATTACCTATAAAAAAAGTGTTGGAGCCAAACGATTTTGCACCAGCTCTTATTTTAAACTTTGTTCTATCAGTGTGTTTTATTTTTTAATCAATGCTTAAATAAACCACCACAAAACTCAGTTTTGCCTCTGTTGTAATATAAATACGCGGACTTGAAAGCATGTCTGTGTTGTTGTAACGCTGCCTCAAGCAGAGGGCTCCCACGCCCTAGAGGGCGGTGTGTTACAGACACAGGTGTATGTGTTAACTACAGGAAAAGAACCAGCTACAGAGACTGCACTTTTTAACACGGTGCGCCCTATGGTCGTGAAAATTCGGTACCCACATCTGGCCTAATTTAGAACTATAAAATAAATTACTGAAATCGGGAAGGGGGGCATGGCTTATAGAGAAACTACAGACTAACGAAAAAAAACGTCGGCGAAAACGAGAGAATGCAACCACGTAATGTACGATAAAAGTTTGCTGAATTTGTATTCTTTTTATTTGTAAAAATTAGTTTCGCAGCAATCTATGCCTCTAGAAATATAAATATCTGTACTGCACTCTTGACTTTAAGCTAAACATGGTAAAGGCCGCTGAAGAAACAAGCAGTGTAGATGCACGATTAACCGAAATCGGATAGACATCGCGATGTGTCGTAGTGCGGTTGTGAAACTGCAAAGCACTGCGTTTTTTTCAAGCTTTTGTAGTAAGTGATGGAGTTTTGTCCAACCACAATTGTTATTGTTCGAAATCTAAAAACGCCGGCCAATTAGAGACAAGTTTTACGAACCAATAAAAGCGATTCAAAGATGGGAATCACCACCCTATGTCACACCCACCGTGTGAGCTCATTGAGGCGTCATGGCAGAATCCGTAAACATAGTCCCAGAAACAACAAACGAGAACGCAACAAAGCTTGCAGCGAAGAAGGGCGGTACATCACTTGTTTGGACCTATCATGGTTTTGACGAAGCGGACGTGGAACAGAAGAAAAACGCCCGTTGCAGTATTTGCTTTTGTGTAGTCGCTAGGTCCAGAGGAAACAAAAGTAATTTGTCTCACCACCTAAAAAATGATCACCAATTACAAAAGACGGCATGTTAAAAGGATAACAAGTAAAAGACGAAGAAGGTGCATCTCTAAGTGGACAGAGAGATAAACAAACCTCCATCAAAACGGCATTTGCGCCATTCACGCTGTATGAAAAAAGTTTGCAAAGGCACAAAGGCATAAACAATGCTGTGACTGGCTAAAAATGTCTAATAGTGTCCAACCCCAAATCTGCATTATAGATTAGAGGTAACACTTTTTATTTATGCAAGTTAATAAGTGAAATGTTATGAGTAATAAATAGTAGTAGCAGTAGTGTTAACAAGTTGGCAGAAATAGTGGGTTTGAATTAATACTTGAATACCTTTCTTGCACTAATGAACATGCAGCGGTAGCACATAGTAAATTTTATATTACACTAAATGCAGACATGTCATGTTTACAGCCTTAAAAGTATGTGGATTATTTTTAGTGTTCAATGTTTGCCTTTTTATAGTGTGCACAATTTATTTTTGTTTACTTTGTTTGGTGTGGGTTATTTTAAGTGCGTACATTTTATCTTTTATACGGCGCAAATGCTCTTGATTTTTTTTTTTTAGAGTAAATACTTTTTTTCAAATGTTATTTATCTTAGAGGTTCACTTTGTTTGGTTATGTCATTTGGACATGTCAAAATTGGAATGTGATTTTGTGATTTTTTTATTTTGAAAATTGTCTAGATATCTATTTTAATGAAGTGCTATTTACTGCATTTCATAGGTGGGTGGGTACTACTACCGATTGAGGAATTGAAAAGTAAAAAAATGGTGAGCAGAAAGCAACCCTAACAAAGTTCGCCAGAAGATGGTTCTGTTTTCTCAATAGGGTTGAGTATTAACAAAAACAAAACTACCACAGAAAATGTACTTGAGAAAAAAAATCGAAAATCGCAACAAAATCGCAATAATGGTCTGAAAAATCAAAACCCCCACCCCACATCTGGTTAGCTACTCCTCTTGCACTATTTGCGCTACTGTAAAATACTATACATAGCCATAATTATTTAGTATATTATAAGCACTCAATACTTCAACTCAATACAACATTTTATTTATATCTGTACATTCAAAGAAACTGTGTGGGTCAGATGTATCGACATTTCGTTCTGTATACACGTGTACTAGAATGACAATAAAGTAGATCTGAATCTGAATTTTACAGGTTGGTGTACACATTTCCTTGTGTTTTGTTGATTATGTGGCTTTATTAAAGTGGTTTGGGGGGTCAACTTATATGCGATGCAGGCTTATACAGTGAAGAGAATAAGTATTTGAACACCGTGCCATTTTGCTTTTTCTCCCACTTAAACATCATGGAGGGGTCTGAAATTCTCATAGGTGGATGTTGACTGTGAGATATAAACTAAAAAGAAAAATCCAGAAATCACAATGCATGATTTTTATTTATGTATTATTATTTAATATTTATAATTTATTTGTGGGATACTACTGCAAATAAGTATTTGAACACCTGTGTATCAGCTAGCATTCTGACCCTAAAAGTCCCGTTAGACCGCCCATTAGAAGTCCATCTGCACTCAATGTATCATCCTGAATCAGGTGCACCGGTTTGAGATAACTATCTGTATAAAGACACCTGTCTACACCATACAATCAGTAAGACTTTCACTTGTAACATGGAAAAGACCAAAGAGCTGTCCAAATAAACTAGAGACAAAATTGTACACCTCCAAAAGGCTAGAAAGAACTACAGAGCAATTGCCAAGCAGCTTGGTGAAAAAATGTCCACTGTCGGAGGAATCATTAGAAAATGGAAGAAGCTAAACGTGATGGTCAATCTCAATCGAAGAGGAGCCCAATGCAAGATATCACCCACATGGGGCCTCAATGATTCTAAGAAAGGTGAGGAATCAGCCTGGAACTGCACGACCGGAGTTGGTCAATGACCTGAAAAGAGCTGGGACCACTGTTTCCAGTAAAACACAAAGACATCTTGGTCTGAAAATATGCATGGCTCAAAAGGTTCCCCTGCTTAAACCAGCACATGTCAAGGCCCTTCTTAAGTTTGCATATTACCATTTGGATGATACAAGGGAGTCATGAGCAAAGGTTTTGTGGTCAGTTGAGACCAAAATATAACTTTTTGGTCATAATTCACTAAGCGTGTTTGGAGGAAGAAGAATGAAGAGTACAATCCGGAGAACACCATCCCTATTGTGAAGCATGCGGGTGGTAGTATCATGCGTTGGGTTTTTTTTCTGCACGTGGGACAGGACGAGTGCACTGCATTAAAGCGGCATTGTGATATTTTGAGGAACAACCTCCTTCCCTCAGTCAGAGCACTGAAGATGGGTCGTGGCTGGGTCTTCCAACATGACAACGACCCGAAGCACAGAGCGAGGAAAAACAAGGAGTGGCTCCGTAAGAAAAATATCAAGGTTCTAGCATGGCCCAGACAGTCTTCAGACCTGAACCCAATCGACAATCTTTGGAGGGAGCTCAAACTCAGCAACAGCCCAGAAACCTGACTAATCTAAAGAAGATCTATGTGGAGGAGTCGGCCAAGATCCTCCTGCAGTGTGTGCAAACCTGGTCAAGAACTGCAGGAAACGTTTGACCTCTGTAATAGCAAACAAAGGCTACTGTACCAAATATTAACATTTATTTTCTCAGGGGTTCAAATAATTATTTGCAGCTATATCACACAGATGAATCGTTAAAAAAATCATGCATTGTTTTTTTTGGATTTTTCTTTTTAGTTTGTCTGACAGTGGACATGTACCTTAGGGTGGAGCTTATGTGACCAATTTTTTTTTTCATGTCTTTTTTTTATCTTACCCCACAAAAATGTTCTACCTCCACCAAAAACTACACAGCAGAAGTTTCAGTCATGTAAGTTGATATTTACAGGTAGCTCAATCACTGTATAAATTTGAATTAGCTCCCATGAAGCCGATTACAACACCGCGGTGAAGTGGTTAGCGCGTGTGCGGCACAGTTCTAAGGTCTTGGGAACCTCCTGAGTGGGTTCAAATCCAGCTACCGGACTTCCTGTGTGGAGTTTGTATGTTTTCCCCGTGCTTGCGTGGGTTTCCTCCGGGCACTCCGGTTTCCTCCCACATTCCAAAGTCCTGCATTTCAGGTGGATTGGCCGGTCCAAATTGTCCCCAGGTGTAAATGAGCGAGAAAGTTGTCTGTCACTGTGTGCCCTGCGATTGGCTGGCAACCAGTTCGGGGTCTCCCCTGCCCACTGCCCGATGATTGCTGGGATGGGCTCCAGCACACCCGCGACCCTACTGAGGATAAGCGGTGCAGCTAATGAGATGAGATGAGAAGCCGGTTACGCACACAAAATAATGATGGCTTAGGTAGATAATACAAACAAGAAGAAAAACCCAGTCCTTTATGAGGGTCTTTTTACGGCTGTCAGGAATAGTTTTGCGGTGTTTTTCAGCAATTTGCAGCAGATGCTGCAGATCAGTATCATCTTTTGTCATATGACCACAGTATTCCTGAATCAGCGCCACACCTCGTTCTGCAAGATCATTGACCACACAGATTGCCTGAAGTTTGCAAAGCGTGTTTGAAGTCATCCCGTGATTCCCATTCCTGTGGTTCAACATCAAGATAGCCAACAGGAAGGTCCATGATTTTAAAGAAAGTGCTAGATCTAGAGGAAAGTTTCTAGACATTTTCTAGTAACAGTGTCTAAATCTACAAATTTCCTCTTTTGAAAATCCTGTTCAGCAGTTTCATCTATGTGGTCCTCATTTTTCATTGCAGCCACTATGATCTGTTTTGTTGATGCACTGACTTGATTGTCAAACAAATCGAGTGTAACCGTTTCTGATGTTAGATACCACAGGTAATTGGAAAATTTCTAAAGGGCAGCCTTAGATATTGCAGCATTTATGTTTGAACATTCCACCAAAGACTTTAAAAGCTGCAAATCAGTGCGAAGGGCACTTGCAACAAGAGATGCCATAATCCAGGCCTTCACGTAGATCCTTACTGTGAAGACACACACGCCAAGGAGTGCTTGTTCTTGCCTTCCAATCAAATGGAGCTGGGATCAAAACATCCATATTTTTAAAGAATAAATCTGATATGTCATGACTTGTTCCTGGTTTATCATCTTCCTAACTACTGCTGCTTCATGAAAATTCTTTGCTCAGCTTGAGATTCTAGGCGTCGTTTAAGTCTTTTTCTTTCTCTGCTAATTTTTTGGTCAACACCTGTCATTGACCCCTTTCTTCCCTTTGCTCTTTGAGCCAACAAAAACTCGTCTTCTGGAATTGTTATAATGTTGACCATTAGCATGAGCAATGTCAAACAAGTCATCAAGTTCTTCTTCAAACTCACTTTACTTGAATTTTTGTGTTGCCGTTTGTTGTCCTTTGCTCTTTTTCTTAGCAAACACCATGCTTGAAAATGTTTTTTAAGTTTAGTCTGACAATTTTGTGGATCTCAAATTGGAATTGTTTGAACGTACTGAATATTTACCTGATGCTGATCTTTGAATGTCAATCGCTTCTTGGAGAACAAAGAAGGTCTGGCCATGTCTTCAAAAGTAGGTCAAGGGAAATAATGCTAGCTGAATTAGACTGATCTTGCTGAGCAATGATTTGTGGTTAATAATTGTTTGAGATATAAACTTACACATCTGTGGCTTATCCCAGCCTCTCTAGAACTCCCATTTAGGAAAACTGATAGAAAACGCCAAACTTCTCAGCAATTGAGCTACCTCTAAAATGTATTTTATTCAGACCAAACTGCACAGCAATTGTTCTTTTGTGTAATGGAACACAATTAGGGGGTAAGACAGTGACTTTTTGCAACTATGAAAATAAGTTCCACCCTAATGTACCTACAATAAAAATTTCAGACTCCTCCATGTTATCTAAGTGGGATAAATAGCAAAATAGTAGTGTGTTTAAATGTATGCGATATACATTTGTAACCAGTAAGTTACTTCGAGTAGGGCACTACCTTTTGGTGTAAATACTCCGGGATTAGTGACTGAATTACTTTTTAAATGAAGTAGCTATTAAGTGTACTTAATTACTGTTGTTTAGTAACGCGCCCAACACTGTACCTAGTGCCCTCTAAAGACAGACCTTGCACAATTTCTTGCTGTCTCTTGGCGTCTCCCAATGCAGAAAAGAGGTCCAGTTTGATCCTGGTCTCTGCGCTCAGACTATTCTCCAAGTGTTGGGTCTTGTCTTGCATGGCGGACAGCGCTGACATGAGCACTTCTGTGTCCTTTTCATTCTCCTTGTATTTATGAAGCTCCTGGAAGATTGGAGACATCCATAAACTTAATCTAATTGTTGAATATACACACCAAGTACTTAAAAGCAAAACTACTGGATTACCTGGACCTTCAGGTCAAGCTCCCGGATCTGATCTTCCTTAAGCTTGTTGTCCAGGGTTAGTTTCTTACACTCTGTTTCTAATTCTGTGATCCGCCGTCGCAGCGTGTCTGTGCACTCCCCTCTGCTAAGCAGGAAGACATCATTTGAGTACCCCCAAAAAAGTGTAGTGAGCAGATGAAGACTGGTGTGGACTAAACTACCTGGAAGCTGCCGCCAGAGCTACTGCCCTCGCGGCCGTGGCCTCTTCCAGCTTTTTGCGCTTCTTTTCCTCTGCGAGATGTTTCTCGGCAGTGGTGCGGGCTTCTTGCTCAGCTTTGAGCCTCTTCTCTAGTTGACCCACAGCCTGCTTATCCTTTTGCTTTGCCTGTACAGCAGTATGGAGCCTAGAATTCCACAGAACACACATTCAAATTGACTAAGAACAATTTAAGCTTCATGTTCAATTATATAGTTTGCCAATGCTTCATAATTTGGAGGACCAATCCAGCCATATGTAGAAATAAATGTATAAATAAATTAATACCTACACAAACCACGTAAATGACCAAATAAATAAAATCACTTAATTAAGGCTGCAACGATTAGTCAATAAGAGTCAACAATCAATTATATCATCAACTATTGTCACCAGAAACAATTTTTCAACCGAGTGAGGCATCTCTAAATGAATATAATCTCTGCTGAGAGTCGCTTTAGCGCAAAAAGGTCTCCGTCCCGAGTCATATTATACAGAAGTGATGGCGTCAACATCAAATACACAGCAAAACTTTCAACGCATTTTAGCCTGGATATGGAATATAAAAAGAATATTTGCAAAGTTTTCAAAGCATAATACAGTTTTGAAGAACTTCAATGTACATTTCATACGCATTATATTTTGCTATAAAATAGAGCTAGAGTTTTATGCTGGAATGTGCCTGACAAGTATATTTGAACTTAAATGAATGCAGTCCAAAGAATGGATAGCAGTTTATTCATGGATTTATCTCCACTGGCTGAGTACTGTGCCTAACTGGTTTTCGATAAGGCATTTTCATTCAATTTTTGTACGTACCTACAGAGTATTCAAAAATAAATGTTTTTTACTGTATCATTTTTTCTTGTGATTATTACCATTTGCCATATAATTGAATAAATGTCATGCCCCCACCCAAAAAAAAAAAAAATCCGATACTTGTCTTATCATTTAAATAAGGGATGTCCAAACTTTTCAGAAAGTGGGCCGAATATGGTCAACTGAAAATGTGTGAGGGCCGACTATTTAGCTTGACGTTCTTTGAACAGTCTGTAATGAATTCACCTTCCAAGAAACGTTTGCCGTGCTTGGCGATGTGCCTTTGTAGCACTTTAAATAGATTCGCAGGGTCTCGTGAAAAAGGCTGCTGTGCCGTTAAAACAGCTTCCAGTTGGTTCACCTTTTCACAGCATTGGTTTCCAGTTGTCTTTTTGTAGTCAGCATGTTGGGTCTTGCAGTGCTTCCTGATATTATATTCTTTGAAAACAGCCAGTCTCTTGGCAAATTTGGCAGCAAAGTTGTTTTTTGTTTTTTGGCGAAAGCGGCGTCCCTACTTTGTTCTTTTCAATTATTAATTATTGAGTGTCTACTAAAGTATACACTTATCTGCAATAAAGCCAATTATATGGGCTAAAATCCTCACAGAAAGCCAAGGCAAGGTGACCAAAGGGCTACTGCCATTATCTGGTGAAACGGTGACTATATTTGTACTGTGGTCAATATTATTGGCAGGCCACATATTATTAATCTTGTGACGGAGGCCGTGGGCCAGTAAAAATTTGATCACGGGCTGCAACTGGCCCGCAGACTACAATTTGGCCATGCCTGGTTTAAATAGTCTGTGGCTAGAAGACTAATAAAGTACCGTAAATTCCGGACTATAGAGTCGCATGCGCCCACAATGAAATTATTGCAACACAAAACACAAAATACCCGACACAGTCCAAATATCACAGCCGACAAAGTGAAGGGAAAATGATACCGTACTTAACGTTTGATGCAGACCGGCAGAGTCCGGGTGCCCATTGAAAGTAATCCAAGGAAAAGTGTATATTTCCAAAGGTAAAGGTGGGAAAAATATAAATCCACTATTGTCGGCCGCGTCCACAAACACGTCTCACCTTTACTCTACTCCCAGTCACCCCACGTTTGCCCCGCCCCTTCTTTCTCATTTGCTCGTACAAAACATATCAGAATAAGTTTCTAAAATAAATACATTACAAAAATATACAGTTGCAAATACATATTATAAATGGTTACACATATTTACAAAGAAAGACGATACACCGAGAGTTTTCAAAGCTTTAATGATAATATTATAACTTTCATCCCAAACCGTGCATGTGAAGGGTAGCAAAACGCTACTAGCAACACGCTCGCGACACAGTAAACGGCTCTGTTAAGTAAACATACCATAGTTGTTCAAACCACGTCACACCGGCCGCATCATCTTTCTTATAACGACGCCTTCAATGTTGTCTTCCTCAGTAGGGGAAAAAGACTTTGTCATAGACGTCGTCCCACGCTCCCTTATTCAAAAACACGCTAACAACACGCTCGCAAAGCAAAATTTACGTGCAGTAGCTCGGTTTACTTCTTAATAGGACTGCTCGATTGCATTTAGCTTGAAAGCTGTACCATGTGCCTTTCCTTTTGCAATTTGCATGATGAAGGTATGTTGTTGCAGTCTTCCTCGGCGCATATATTCCACCGGTCTAAATCTTACCTTTTGCACTTGAGCGCCGCTGGCGGCTGTTAGAAAAATTACATAAATTGGCCGCATCACTGAATAAGCCGCAGGGTTGAAAGTTTGGGAAAAAAGTAGCGGCTTATAGTCTGGAATTTACGGTATGTTTTAGATCAGCAGATAGTGTAGTAATATACTGTGGTTTGTAATAATCTGGTCTGTCCAGCCCTTTGAAACTCATTGTGATTAAGGGCTACACAAATATGATTGACTTAATTTGTTGCAGCCCTACATTTACCTAATGCAGAGGTTTTGGGTTCTTTCTTGCCCTCATGTAAGGTTCAGATCACGGGATGGTGTAATAATAGTCTGTGCAGCCCTTTGTGACTTCTTGTGATAAAGGGCTATACAAATAAACATGAGTTTACTTGAATACATGTCTCTTGAAAATCTTAAAGTCAAGTCAAATTTATTTATATAGCCCTTAATCACAAAAATGTCTCAAAGGACTGCACAGGATTACAGTTACAAAATTACACAATTACCTGATCTTAAACCAGCATGGTGGTAAACTGGTGGTGAATATGGCCTAACAGACTACTTGCCTGTTTGACCCGCTTCCGGGTTCGCTGATTAAAAGGTCTTGTCGGGGTCCTTGGACCTTCAGTTCTAAATATAACACTCTCCTTGGGTGTAGTTCAAGCGGGTTTCAAGTCCGCTGTTATTAAACACACTGAAACAACCCAACCTTGATCCAGAAAGCTTATGTAATTATAGACCTGTGTCAAACCTACTGTTTATTTCTAAAGTATTTGAAAACAATGTGGCACAGCAGCTGAATAATTTTATGTCCGAGAACAATCTTTTTGAATCTATGCAATCAGGATTCAGGGCTAACCACTCTACTGAGACAGCCCTGATTAAGGTAACCAATGATTTTTTACTGGCAATGGACTCCGGCGCTTCATCACTCATGCTGCTGCTGGACCTTAGTGCTGCTTTTGACACTGTGGACCATAATATCTTACTAAAACGGTTGGAAAAATGGATTGGTCTCTCAGGACCCGTCCCCTTATGGTTCAGATTCTACCTCTCAGATAGGACACACTGTGTTAAATATGGTGAAATGACATCTGAGCACTTTCGTGTTACTTGTGGTGTTCCGCAGGGTTCAGTACTTGTTCCCCTTCTTTTCAGCATTTACATGCTTCCATTAGGTGATATTATTTGCAAGTATAACATCAGTTTCTGTTGCTACGTAGATAACACACAACTATATCTTCCGATGGAAGAATCTGCCATACCCAACTGTGGAAATCTGGAGGCCTGCCTCACTGAGATAAAAGAATGTATGTCACTCAACTTCTTGCGCCTTAACTCTGAAAAGACCAAAATGTTAGTTATTGGTCCATCTGAATGTTGTGACTTGTTCTCAAAAACTGCTCTGAACATTGACAAATTTAATAGGTTTAAATTTAGGTGTAATATTTGACCCCAATCTGTCCTTTCAAACACACGTTATGAATATTACTACAGTAGAACAGCTTTTTTCCATCTTCGCTATATTGCTAAAATTCGCCCTGTGCTGTCTCAGTCGGATGCGGAGATTATAATTCATGCATTTGTTACCTTCCTTTTGATTACTGTAATGCACTACTCTGCAGTCTCCCGAAGTCCACAATCAAGAGCCTTCAGCTGGTACAAAATGCTGCAACGAGGCTTCAAACTAAGACATGAAAGTTTGATCACATTACCCTGATTTTAGCTAACCTGCATTGGCTTCCTGTGAGCTTAAAATGTGATTTTAAGGTTCTGTTGGTAGCATACAAAATCATGCATGGACTTGCTCTCTCATATCTTTCAGACTTAATTTCCCCCTATGTTCCGGTCCGGAGCCTTCGCTCTGAAAATGCTATTCTATAGCATATGAATAACCTATATTTTATGTTGACAATATCTGTGTATTATTTGCCCTCATGTAGGTTTTAGTTCAGGTGATGGTGTCATAATAGTCTGTGGTTTGCAATAATCTGAGGTCTGTGCAGCCCTTTGAGGCTCTTTGTGATTAAGGGTTATACAAAAAACATGACTTGGCTTCAATTTATTCATATATTTATGAATACATGCAATTTATTCATATATCTATAAATACATGCAATTTATTCATATATTTATAAATACATGCAACTTATTTATATATTTATGGCTGTTGTCATTTATTAGGAGCTGAAATTTGGAATGACTTTTGCTCCACTCACTTGGTCTGCAGCAGCTCATTCTCCTGACGGAGTTGACCCAACTCAGTACGTATGGAGCGCTCGGCACTGCCAAGTGAGCCGATCTGGCTGCGCAGGTCCTGTTCCATCTGCCGGCTTGCCTGCAGGTCTGCCTTCAACTTCTTAACGTCCTGCTCCAATCTGTCCCACATTAAAGTATAAGCAAGCTTGCAAACATAGAACCAACTATCAAAGACCACAGCCGCATTAGTACACAATTTTATGCAAAGATTTAATCTGCATATTACTTAAAAAAAGAAACTGTCATGACGACATTCAGAATATAGACACCCCCCCACTACTTTGTGCTTCGGATATCGCTCGTTCACTGTTTTGCAGATTTTAAATGGATGGCTATACAGCTGAGCTAATATTTTAGCATTTCATTACAGTGAAAAGAAAATGTCAATCAAATCGGACTCTGAGAAAAGTCAGAAGACAGCAAAGAAAGGGTGATTATCAGCGGGTGCTCCATCGATTTTGTTAATGCATTTCTATAATGACAATAAAAAACTGCAGTTCTGTGTTTTTATCTGTAATTCTACAGTTGTTATTTTGTTACAGTCGTGTACTCTCAGTCAGTAAGGACGTCAAGGGAAACTTTGACCCTTGTGGGCTTTTATGGAGGTGCGACGCTACTTTGCAAATTCAGTTTTTGTGGCGGGATTCTGGTCCCCATTACCAGCAATAACAGAGGAATTACTGCAATCATTTGTTGTATTTTGTGACACAAGAATTATAATTTTTTTTCAGTTATCTGTTGAAGACAAACATGCACTAGCTGGTAAACTAAGTCATGCGCTTACCGGTTATTTTCTAAATCAAGTTCTGCTAAAAATGTTTATGAAAATCATGGTACACACATAAGCGCCCATGATGTAACCAAAATATGTACTATATGTATATTAATTCCAAAAATAAGAGGTCGACCAATGGAGTAACCCTTCTGCAAATACCTACTAATAATATTTTTGGATATTAATTTAATTGCATCAGTGCGGAATAATTATTTGATCACACCATGCATATTTATTTGCACATCCCTGGTTTCCTTTATCATTTGAGTTTTATTTCAGGAAAAATACCGTAGATCAACAAATTAAAGTCAGGG
Source organism: Urocampus carinirostris (assembly GCF_059441175.1). NCBI lineage: Eukaryota > Metazoa > Chordata > Actinopteri > Syngnathiformes > Syngnathidae > Urocampus > Urocampus carinirostris. The sequence goes on along the minus strand of NC_142363.1, from coordinate 639,531 downwards.
TTGATGACATTCCTGCATACTTGCTCGACCGGAGTGTAATGGATTTGTTTTCCTCTTTTAGAGAAATAATTAGATATCTGAGTAAAAAAATAAAACAGTTTATAATCCAAACATTAATCTGAACGGTAATTACCAAGACCAAGTCGTTTTTGAGTTTTTCCAAGTTATGAGAAAATTGCAGGCATACTTTGACATAACGGACCTTACTGTTTTCTTTGCACTGCTTTTAGTGAAGTCATTTGAGTACCTGCAAGGAGATTAAGTGAATTGCGCACGTTTAGAATTCCATCAGCGAACCAATAATCTGTGTATGCACAGGAGCTTGAGACGTATTTCCACTAACATGTGTTTAATCTAATGCAACGGAAGATTTTGTAATGTAGTCAAGATAGTGGCCTGTAATGTAAAATATTGAATATTTTGCAATTCTACAGCATTATATCACATCACACTGAAATGACATTGAAAATGTTTGCATTGAAAAAAAAGGACCCAACGCAATAGATGAGTAAATTATTCATATTCAATCATACAGTAATTAAAAGTTATATAATGTCATAATGTAATAATTATCCATAGGTTACAAAAAGCATAATCAAATACAATCATTTTAAAACATTTATCCTGGAGTAACATGCCTTATCTCATCGTAATAAATTTACACTAGGTTGTTATTTATGACAATTGATGAGGTTTTTTTTTTTTTTAAATATTGGACACCTGCAAAATAAATTGCATGGCATGCCAGTTAGTTCTTTTGACTGAATGGTGCACTGCTGTACGTTGTTTGACTACGTTACCAATCATGTTTGCTGTTGTTTGATTTCCATACCCTTTAGGGCGGAACTGCTTTTGTAACCAAGGAGATTTAATAAAAGGCTCGGGGAGGGAGTTCAGAACTGGATATTTTTTTTATCTGAGGTTTTCTTCTGGCAAGTTTAAAATCCACTGATGCCTCTCCTTTTGAGTGCCTACTAAACTATAAACTTCTCAGCAATAAAGCCAATTTGAAATTCTACAGTTTTGCCAACATTTGGGTCATAAGCAGTTTATAAAACAATGCAGTTTAAAAACATTGATGGGATTTAAGGTTTTAGAGCAGCAAAGGAAGGATATAACCCTTACCAGTTGTGAAGACAGAAGCAATGCATGCATTCCATACAGTGCTTACTTTGAAATTCATACATTTGTATTTTTTTCTGAAGGAACTAAGCAGGGGACCAAATTCTCCAATCACATATATTGCAAGCTCGCTTACCTAACAAGTGCTTCCGGCTTGCTCAACTGATTGTTGGGAATACAGTTGTCCATCGGGTCCTTGTTGGAGCCACTGGTCGTCCCCTTCCCCACTGCTAACTTGTGCTTCTTCTCATTCTTCCCTGTGGAAGAGGAGGATTGCGTAGAAGATGGCACGCTACCGTTGGAGGCACTGTGACCACGGGGTGAAGAGTTGAGCGTTGTGGCGTTGCTGTTTTTGTAGTTCTTGGAGCAGGAGGATGAAGATGAGGAGCAAGATGAATTATTGTCCTCTTTAAGCAACAAGTTTTCTGTGCTTCCCAGTTCAGTGGTCAGTCTCTTGCTGTTCACATGATTCTCCATATACTCCATTTCTTGGAGTTTAGTGTCCACTGACGATGGCAGGATGCTGTTGCTGTTGTGCTGCTTTTTTGCCTCCCCGCCGCCTTTTCCTTCTTTCCCCTTTTCTCTATATTCTAACTCCGCCAAAGGCGCAGAGGGTTTTTTATTGGCGGGGCCGCCATTCTGTGAAACTGGGGGGGTGTCCACTTCGGATATCCCTTTAGCTGCTGCTGTAAGAATAATTGGATTATTAGATATGTCTGATATAATAAAATCCGCATTCTGTTAGTCAAACAGTCCAGGACCAAACTACATTATTTCCCGGAGTACATGGCGCACATGAAATTTGCTAGCGATTTGAAAAGTGCACTTTGTAATCGGGCTTTCCGTTTAGACTGAAAGTATGGTAAATAATATCAGAAATGCATAAGTAGAGTTAGATCTTTGTACATAAAGTAACATTTTATAAATAAAGCACTTTAATTTAGTTGTGGAACCAGAATTCCTAATATTTATGCAGATTTTTTTTCTCGACGTTTTAAATGCCGACTTGCTAGTTTTAATTTCTTGCGCCTTATAGTCTGGTGCACCTTATATATGGAAAAATATCTCATATGGGAATATTTTTGATAAACTTGCATTCTGTGAGTCAAACAATCTATCACTAAAGGTTTGCCAGAAGTTTGAAAGTGCGCATTGGAGTGCGAACAATATGGTAATTGATAATTGATGAATTGCTAGCTAAATTTACATTTTACAAGATCTTTGAGATTTTCGTCTTTCAACTATGTAAATTCAAAACCTCAAATGCAAATATTTGTAGCTGCTACAGCATGAAAACAGTGCATCCGTCAAACATTGATGCGCGCAAAACATTACATCACGTTTATGAAAGTAAATATGGCCCCACGGGGATGGCCTCATCCTATGACCACAGGAAAGACAAAAGAATATTCTAGAAGGTAAAAAACTGTTAAAAAAAACAAAGTGACAATTAACTTACAAAAAATACATTCAAATGTATGCTATACACATGCAAATGTGATACAAACTCTTTTCCTACCACCTTACCCAAAGATTATAATAGAATTATCACATAGAACAAAAACGAAGTGCAAAAAAAATTACATTTTTACGTGTAGCGAAATTTGTATCCGCCCAAAAATATTTTAAAAAAACCCACTTTTAAAACTTGTCAACAATTCATTTTGTTAAATCTTTGAATAAGTTTATCATTCCCAATGTGCAAATACTATACAATATGCATAAATATCTGCCCCTTGTGTTGAGATCAACATGTCATTACATCATTCTTTTTACATGATGTATTTTATTAATTTATTTTAATATATTTTTCTCTGTACTCCTGCATAACTTTCTGTTCCCTTGAAAATTGTAAACCTAATTGTTTGACTGTTTCATGACAATTATATTTGTAATGATGCAATGCTCAAAAAAAAAAAAAGATGTTCTAAAGAAAAAGTAGGATACTTTCATAAAAAAAGGTGTCAGGGCGTCTTCTTCCGGACCAATGTGGTACTACAACTGTACAACTTCACAACGAGATCCCATGTACTTATTTCCATTGATTTAACGTGCTTGGTGGCTCTAGATCGTGCAACATGACGAATCGGGGAAGTAATTAGTTTCCAACGTGTTTATGTAAATCGATTTTATTGATTTGTTGTTGAAGCCCTACAATGCACCACCAACCTGTAGCGACAGGGACACTGCTTCAGGTGTGCCACTTCAGAGCAAGGTTGCTCTGAGCAGTCCCTGTTATACAGGACTGTTCATTAAATAAACGCCAACCTTTTCTTTGTCACGCACAACAAAGACTTGCGATATCACAGTGCATCTGAAATGCAGAAAAACGTGCATTGTTAAGTTACCTTCTTCTGCTTCTCTTTCTTGCCTTTGGATCATTTTTTGCTCTGCTGGCAGGGCCTGCTGAAGGAGCTGCATGTAAAACTCATTCTCCTTCTGCACCTCTTTCTGCTTGCGAAGGCGCATCTTATAGCTTACATAGCTTTTAAATCCAAAGCCCAGTGTCACAACCGGGTAGCCAATGCTGCAAATTAAAAATTAAAAATTTTGAGTCATGTCTTGTTTGAAATAGTCACAGAACGGGTTCATAATAAATGTTAACACATTTAAATCGTATAAAATGCTATATAACCTTTATTAAACTATATAAGAATTATACACAAAGCAAGATACTGTGATCAGACAAACATTTTATTACTGCAGTCCAAACTGTTAAAACTCTTTGATCAAGTGGAGTTTTCCAAATTCACAAGTACTATTTAAAGTGAACAAAGATGTACTGCCAGATAACATCCAAAAATTATTCACACGAAAAGAAGGAAGCTATATAGTATTTTCAAGATCCAACCAGTGAGAACCACCAGGAAAAGTATGTGTGTGTCTGTATGTAAAGTGAAACTTTGGAAAAAATTACAGGATGAGCTCAGACAATTGTGGCCCTTTGAGATTTGTATTTGAGGACCCCTGTTATACAGTGTGCTGGAGACAGCAATGATAATGATGACGTTTAAAATAGTGATAGCGATGATAATGCTGATGCTAAAGTTACTGTGCATCCACACAACTTAGTAAATATGTATATTCATGAGGTGTTTGAAACACAGGAGATCTAGCAGTAAAACACAATTATTGAGGAAGTTGAGCGGGAAGGATAAAATAAGCATATGCTTCTTCCTTTTACTTTTCGGACATGTTACCTTATCATCGTTTTTGTTTTGTTTTGTTTTTTATCTTGTTCTTTTTTTTCAAAATAAAGTTTCATTCATTAATTCATATAAACACAAATTATTTTTGTTCAAGCATTTAGATGAGCAACAAATGGTCACAAATGTTAAAAGATGGCAACTAACCAGTGTATCCATTGTGACATTTTTTTCTTTTATGTAGTGCAATTAGAATTAAACTAAACCTATATTGGTGCATTAATAATGTATCTGCAAAAACGCAAATATGAAACTACCAGCTCACCAATGTGCAGCAAAAGGGCGACACAAGTCTACATGGAAGTTCTTCAGGTCTTTAAATCTGATGGCTACCTCTATATACACGAAGAGTATCCATAGAGACACGGTAGGTAGACAGACTCCCCTTTCTGAGAAGAAGAAGCATATGAGCACAAATCCAGCATTAACACAGAAGGAAGTTCATAGTTCAAATTTGACACTTTGTCATAGTCCATACTAGAAATCAATGCCTCACAAAAATGACATTTACATAACAGTACAGTTCAATCATTAGTCATAGTAGTCATCCTGAGTAACACCCAAGACACACTACAAAATAGAAAAGCCACATATTGGCTCAATCGATGTCTCACAGAGAAATGTGGCATGCTATTAGAGTTGCACTACACTTCTCATGTAGTGTGACACACTCAAAGCTTTGTAGACTAGCCTCTACGAGGTTTCCCGACCTCCAGGACAAAATACTGGCATGTCAAAATTTGTGGTTGTTTTTCATGATGTCACATGTCCTAAAACTTTTCTCAGAGTTGACCAATCAGAGGACATTAGGTCAAGTCATGTTTATTTGTATATCCCTTAATCACAAAGAGTCTCAACGGGCTGAATGGACCACAGATTATTGCAATCCACAGACTATTATTACACCAGCCCCTGATCTAAAACCTACATTACACTAAGAGTCTGCACAAATTAATAAATAAATTTAAGTCCATGCAAATACAGTAGATCACAAAAGTAAGTACACCCCTCAAATTTCTGCAGAGATTTCATTATAATGGTTAATAGAACAACACTGAAGAACCATTGCTTGGACACAATGAAAATAGGCGTTTAAACATAGTTCATGGCTTCTTAGAAAGATATCCTTGGGTCTGATGATACAGGGTTAGAATGGATTTATTAAAGACTGTTCGAAGAATGTCAGGATGAATAGTTGGCCCTCACAAAAGTTCAGTTTACCAAATCCGGTCCGCGTTCTGAAAAGTATGAACACCCCTGACATACGTATTTATTCATCTTCTTTCTTTTGCATATTTATACATTTGAAGTGTTTTTATCCTGTCAATGTTCAATAAAGTATTAACTCTCGATGCTGTGTTCTTGGCACGAAGGTGGGTAGGAACGGGTAGTTTTGTATGTCTCAGACTTGTAGTACAACTAGATGTAAGGTTAGCGACAGTCGGGTTATCATGAAGAGTGTTCCACGCATTCAATATTTTAATTCAAAGTGTTCAACTTTTGTTGTCAAAAAGTCCCAAGTCATTTTCCTTGTAGACAGAACTAATAACTGGATCATAATCTGTGTGTGTGTGTTAATTTTGTCTGAAATCATATTCTGTTTATGGGGAGGGGGAAATATATTAAACTTCTTACAATCAAATAAGAGGAAATATTTGTTTTCAAATACAACCCTCCTGAAGATCTCTAGTAAACACACTACAATTGATCCTTGTGCTTGCGGTCATAGAAACCAACAGACTACACATGACAGTTTGTTAGACTGTCTTTTGTCTAAAGTATGAGGATTTTTTAAGAATCGTGATGTGATGACTTTTTTCTGCATTAAAAAAATAGTTTTAACCTTGCTGATATCTGATTTGCAAGATGCTCCCTAGATCATGGGTCTCAAACTCAAGGCCAAGGGGCTCCCCTTGATGACAGTTTGAGGCCCCTGTCTAAATATTAAAGGTAAAGGGACAGTGTGAATTATTTTCCCACTATATGTTGCTGTCTTCTGTCGTGCCACCAAAACGAGCGCTAAAGGCACATTGGAAGAAAAACACACAAACACTTAAAGTGAACAAAAGGCAATTCGTTTTGAAAAGATGATAAAAGGAAACTATAAAAAAAGAAAAACAGGACACAAGAGATAAGTTTGAAAAAAAGAAATACGACAAAAAGAAAAACTCAAGAATAAAAAAAAAAAAGAAAAAAATTGGTTTAGTGTGGTGTACCTTGTCAACATTCTAATTTCTTAAATGTGTGTAAATATTGCACTTCAGCATTTGTCTCTCTTAATGTATAGATGGTTTTTGTATTCTCTTTAATTCAATTTATTATATATTTTTCTGCATTTGCCTTTTTTTTGGTTTCTTTTTTCTTATTCCATTTTCCTTTTTTTGCCATTTTTTTCTTATTTTCTTGTCCCAAATTTTTGTACCTTTAAAAAAAAAAAAAAGAAGCTCCTCGTTTTTGTCTTTTTATAAAAAGGCTGGGTAAATATTGGAAGAAAAGGGTGCTTTTGCTCACTTTGAGTCCCTGCAGTTTGTTATCTTCCTTGGACTCACTTTTGGTTGCACTGCACATTACAGTAACATTTAATGGACAAATACAAAAAACAGTCCCTTTCAGAACAGTGGAATGTTTTTATCGTCAGTTTTTGTGGAAAAACCCATGTAGCCCAACCTCACCCACATCCTAGCTTCAGCGGCCCCCCCATCTCAATTGAGTTGAGAACCTTGCACTAGATCATCATAAATTGTGTAGACATCGGCCATTTACAATGACTATGATGTATAAGTATTAAAACAAGAGGGGCAAATACCTGTGTGCCAGACATACTGCACCCACACATAAGTACTGGCAGCAAAGAAAAGCCATTGCACTGGGATGAAGAGGAGGCAAATGAAGTCTGACGTAAGCGCCACAAAAACAAAAAATACTGAGAAGGCCTGTTGAGGAAAGTAAAATGGATTAGGTTAAAATTTTAGGTGGCAAGAAAATCACACCTTAACATTAGATATAGCATAAGTTTCTGACTTATAACCCCTGAAAACAGGAAGGGAAAGATAGTATTGTTTCTTTGTTTTTTATTGTCATTAAAGATGAAGTTTCATCTGGAGGGACGAAAGCATGACCAACTTAGTGCCGAGGTGCCTAACTTGTTTGGGTGTTTGGGCATTTGAGTTGCCCAGGTCCAAAAAGTTTGGGTGTGTTTTTTGCTATTTTTTTTCCCCCTTTTATTTTCTTTGTTATTGTATGTGTTTGTCTTGCTGTCCGTCACCCCTCTTGAGGGATATGACCAAGGTAGATAGATAGATAGTCATTAAATGTTTGCAATTTATTTTTTGAACAATGTGTTTTCTTTTGGTGTGTCACTTGTATTCATCCACCTACAGAACAAATGCTCATTTGATGTTCACAAGCCATTAAATGAGGAGCTTGAGATTTGCTCCTGACATTTTCAGAACATGTTTCTCTTTCAGGTAGATTTTTCTAACACCACATTTTGAAAGATTAGCTAAGCAAAAAGGTTAAGTAAATAATGACTCACCAGCCCCTGGTATCTAAAGGAATCATATACACTGCGGAGGAAGAGCCAAAATGGCCAGAGGTACTCGAACCTGAACTCCAAAACAAAGTCAGCCAGTAGCACTAATGCCCACACCACCAGGAACTTCAGGTACAGGAAAGTACTGCAAAGATGGGAGAGACTATGAAATACAAATACACACTTTAACAAAACAACTTTACTCCTACAAATGTGACGATTGTTCACACCTATGCCTCGTGAGCAATATATGGATGGCTCTTTTTATGAGTACATATGGCTCAGAGGTAAGATGGAAAGAGCACAATTACTTAATTTATTGTTACTTTCCGAGCCGTTTGTCACACATGCAAAGCCGAGACAAAACTGTCTAATGACAGAGTTCAGTCCAGTATATATAGGACAAATTTCTAACTACAGTTTACAGTCAGGGTGTCACAGCAACAGACCCTGTTTTGGCTGTAAATCGCTTAATATTCCTTTACATGGAAGCTCATTAACAATCTACATTCATTGATGAGACACTTTATGTTGAAAAACCAGAGGATAAACGTTAAACCTAAAAGAAACTTTTTACCGAGAAACTCTTGCAAAGCACCTGGAACAGTTTGCTTGGGTAAGCCTTAGGGTGAACTATACTCAGTCAGGACTCACGCACGCACTCCTTACTGGTCAGCGCCGTCTGCACTAAAGGTAAATAAGTTGGTATCCTCGTTCGCAGTTTTTGCAAAATTTTTACAGAATAACTTTGCTTGTACCTTGTTTTTAAACCATTATTTCAGGCAAAAATGACAGTCTAAGGAGCCAACACTTTCAAGTTACTGAAGGAGATTGATTTTTAAGTGGTTTACAGTGTTCATTTTACCTCTGAAAAGTGATGAGTCCCTGGGACTCGCATGCTCAAAAATCTATGGGTCCCAACAGAGATCTATGGGTCCCCAAAATTTAGTGTTATCGAGGTTGAAATTGTAAATCGGTGACAAATATATAATAAAAATCTTTATATTCATTCAGTTTTAATAATCAAATTATTAATTCATTTTCTGCATCAAATTATTGTTGGTAATATACAGATTAAAGGGATAACCACAAACCTGTCTTTTTTCATTTTCTCCTTTTGTACTTCCTTTTTTTCTTAACTTCTTTACATAACATAATAATTCGTAATATAATGCATCAAAGCAAGTGAGCCGTTTGAGATTGAAAGAGTTGAGCCGAAAAAGCCAGTTCTCTAAAAAGAGACGGACTTTTCACCACACAACTAGAGATCGGCGTGCAGGGAAAAACTCGAACCGCGAGACCAAAACAACATCTGCCGGTGTTATGCTGAGAATTGTATCCCCGCCGAGAATTGCATCCCCTGTCGCGGGAACGCGCACACGTCACTCCTGTTGCTACAACCACTTTTACCTCATTTTATCTCACTTTTACATCACTTTTCGGGTATGTAAGGACGAACATATATCCAAGACCACTTCGTCTTGCATTTGTTGGGAATGTAATACAACTTAAACCATTTCTTCTTTGTATTTGTTGTGAACATAATCGAACGGTAATGCACACCGTATATAAACCACTTTTGAGCAGGTAACGTGTTTATTTTGCCTTTTCCGACTCAAATCGCTCGTATTTAAACTGTTATGCACGCTACCATAAAGCTTATTTTGCTGAAACGAAGTGTCAAACCAGGATAAGCGGTGTAGCTAACGACATGAGAACTGTCAAACCATCAACAGATAAACGGGAGACGAACGTGTTTGATTTCTTCTCATAGTCAAACGAAGACGTAACACGTCGATAATTGTATTTTGTGTTTGACTTTAATAAACAGATCATCGTGTGCCTAATATTGTCACAGCAACGGTGTCATTTTTTTTTTCTAGTACAAATGATCTAACGTCAACCTAACAAATGTAAACAATGCTGGTGGGAGGGACCAGCCTGGCTGCAACAGCCTGGCTGCCGAGAAATGCACCCCCATCTATCTCTGGCTATGAAGGTCACAGGTCCATGAAATTTACCCTGATTACTCGTGGTGGGCCCATATCCTCACAGTGAAAAGCACAGCTCGCTAGATGTAACTGAACCTGTTTTAAGGGGGTGCATTTTTGCCTGCCGAGAAATGCACCCCCATCTATCTCTGGCTATGAAGGTCACAGGTCCATGAAATTTACCCTGGTTAGTAGTGGTGGGCCCATATCCTCACAGTAAAAAGCACACCTTGCTGGATGCAACTAAACCCTTTTTTAAGGGGGGTGCATTTTTGGTCACATAAAACCCCTAAAGCAAGAATTATAATGTTGATTAATCAGGGAGGAAGTTCTTGGGTGCTTTGCTTTATTTAACGCAAACAAACAAAGGTCATCTACCCACATGAGAGAAAAGGTCCCTTTTTTGGATCCAATGGGTGAAACAGAAATTAACATTAAGAGGTCCCTGGTGGCAACAAGGCACATTTGTTCATGAGATATTTTCTGACATACAGTTGGCACAATATTGGCACTATAGCGTCGGACAGAAAGTGATTATGCTTACTGTGAAAAAAAATTATTGAACAATATTTATGACTCAAATTTTTTTTCATATCTAAGGGCATTTATGATGAGAAACAACTGTAATGTTTCACACTGGGCTAGCGTCAAACTTCCTCATAAAGTCCAGAGGGATGGCACATCTTGTGGTGTCTTAGCCTTAAAAGTGAGTACGAAGTATGTCATTTACACAATGAGGACAACCTCAAAGTCATGAACCGTATTTAAATTAAATGTTTACCTGTGGGTCTGTTGTCATGTGATCTAGGATGTTCATGACACGTACCTAAATTGGGATTTTCTAAGGATGCCCTCTGACCATCAAGATGCTCATGAAAAAAAATATGCCATATCAAATTGGTTATGTAATAACATGGATCTTGCTATTTTCATGGGTTGTGTATTTACTTTTAATTCCTAAAATACTAATCAATCTCTTTAGTTTGCAGAGAAGGTATTAAAAGAAGAAGATATCACCATCAAAACCACAAAAAGTGAAGTCAACAAGTTGAGACTAGATATAGCAACTGATCTACTTCAAGAATCAGGTGAGTGTCTTTTTTACAATATCCAAAAATGAAACTGTAGCTATTATTCCAGGTCACTGTGTATGCTGAATGGTTTAAATTAGTGTGCTAGCTTTCTTACTCTTGACTCACAACCCATAGCCTTGGTATTTTCTCCAATGTTATGTATTTTCTCGCTGCTGTCATGCACTTTCCGGAAAACTTTTCAACATAGTGTTTACTATGTTTGTGTACTGTAATGCTAAATGTAATTCACCCTGGTCATCCTGGAAGGGGGATCTCTTTTTCCTCACGCTGAGGTTTTGAGTTGTTCCTTGCCCGCATGTTGGTTTAAGATCAGGTAATTGTGTCACTGTAATCCTGTGCAGTCCTTTCAGACATTTTTGTGATTAAGGGCGTCATAAATAAATGTGACTTGACTGTTATTTGTTGTGTTATGTGTCAGCAAAGGTTTGGACCAGGGTGTGGACATTTCATTATTTTGTAGTCATTCTTGACCCTTCTTTGGAGTGCTTGTTGACTACTTCCTGTTATTGTTATATCAGTCATCACTTTATATTCCAAAAGGCAAAACTTTAGCATACAGCTCTACAGTCTTACATTAAAAATGCTTTGTTCCACATATATAACTGAACTTCCCAAAATGTACCTGGAAACTGTCAATTAACATTCCAGGTCATCCAAGAAAAGCTCGATAAAGTATATCATAGGATAGGCTGTTTGTATTATGGGTAACTTTATTTAATGACATAGATTTAATAATATATATATGTATATTATATTTTTTGTAGACAGTGACATCTGTTTTTCTCCGGATATAAGATCTGCAACCTCAGGGTTGAAATAGTTTTGCACTTATTACATTACATGTACAAATTTTGCATTTTATATTGTAGATATTTTTAAAATTTTTCTTAAGCCTACTTATTTGATGTTGATTTTTTTTTTTTTTTTTTGCCCATTTATTTTGATAGTCTTTTGTCTTTTTTTTCTCTTTGAGGTAATTATTACATGTTTTACCCTGGAGTGCCATGTCCAATCTCATTGCATACCATGTTTCCCAACGTCTATTCTATTGATGTGTGGATATCTACCTGATAGCGACATCTGATGCTTTTTTTTCTCGTGTTCAAGTTTGTGTTTTGGTTCCTTCAGAAAATAGTTGACATAGTTTATTCCTTCAAATAAACATTACTATTCTCACACTGCTTATTCCTTCCTTGCCTATTTGCAGTCTTTTAACGAAGACAATCACATGTTTTTTTGTCGTATAAAATAATTAATTTCATAAAATAATTTAAGTAAAAATGATTGGACCATTCAAAGATATACATATACACATATACATATACATAGCACTATTTAGTTACTCTATATAACACGCTACAGTGGGCATTTGCACGTCACACTGGGTATTTGTATATTGTATTCTTTTGGCTTTATTATTGTACTGTTCTCAGCTCAGGGATGCTGCTGGAAATTTCGGGGATGAATAAAGTATCTATCTATCTATCTATGATTCCTCCCTGATTAATCAACATTATAATTCTTGCTTTAGGGGTTTTATGTGACCAAAAATGCACCCCCCTTAAAACAGGTTCAGTTTCATCCAGCGAGCTGTGCTTTTCACTGTGAGGATATGGGCCCACCACGAGTAATCAGGGTAAATTTCATGGACCTGTGACCTTCATAGCCAGAGATAGATGGGGGGTGCATTTCTCGGCAGCCAGGCTGTTGCAGCCAGGCTGGTCCCTCCCACCAGCATTGTTTACATTTGTTAGGTTGACGTTGGATCATTTGTACTAGAAAAAAAATGACACCGTTGCTGTGATAATATTAGGCACACGATGATCTGTTTATTAAAGTCAAACACAAAATACAATTATCGACGTGTTACGTCTTCATTTGACTATGAGAAGAAATCAAACACGTTCGTCTCCCGTTTATCTGTTGATGGTTTGACTGTTCTCATGTCGTTAGCTACACCGCTTATCCTGGTTTGACACTTCGTTTTAGCATAATAAGCTTTATGGTAGCGTGCATAACAGTTTAAATACGAGCGATTTGAGTCGGAAAAGGCAAAATAAACACGTTACCTGCTCAAAAGTGGTTTATATACGGTGTGCAATACCGTTCGATTACGTTCACAACAAATACAAAGAAGAAATGGTTTAAGTTGTATTACATTCCCAACAAATGCAAGACGAAGTGGTCTTGGTTATATGTTCGCCCTTACATACCCAAAAAGTGATGTAAAAGTGAGATAAAATGAGGTAAAAGTGGTTGTAGCAACAGGAGTGACGTGTGCGCGCTCCCGCGACAGGGGATGCAATTCTCGGCATAACACCGGATCTGCCTGACGAAAAATTTGGAGTGTGGTAAATCTTTGTTTAAAAAAAAATGTAATCGGGTAATAATGACAATTTTGTGTAAAAAAAGTTGCGTCCCGGGGACGCACGTTGATTTGAGACTATGCGTCCCCAGCAAAAATGATGAGTTTAGGACGCAGGGACACGGGCAAACGAGAACACTGGGTTTATTTATATTGATATGGGACACATAATCTAGCATCATTATTTCATAGATGTTATCAAATCATCATACATCACACATTGTTGTAAAATGTGCTAAGAAATTAACTTTTGTCTGGGGAGCAGGTTTGGCGGTTTTGTTGAATTTTGTCTAAAAATACATGGTGTGGCTCTTTGAAAAAAAATAATAAAAAACCTTAATATTTTTTTTAATTTTATGGCTCTTAAGTCCAAAAGGTCCCTGACCCCTAGTTTACAACCTTTTTAAAATTGGGCCAAAAATTGTTATTATCATACATCTTTTTAAACAAGTGTTTTCATTTCCAAAAGATAAACACCACCACAATCCCGTGAAGTTACAATGTTCAGGTGAGCTATTTTTAGAACTGGCCCACAGGAAAAGTTGGTGATCAGGAATATACATAACGGAATATCACAACTGTACTTGTTGTAGTAGTTGGAATGCAAATAATTTTCAGACCAGGCTATATAACTGAGATTAATAAAAAACGATTTGATGAATTTATTGTAATCAGCTTTGTAAGCATCTTATAGAATGATTTCATAAATCATTTGTGAATCCTTATTTTTATGTGAATATGCAGAAAGTCAATTTCTGCACTCCTACTTATAATATGATATAAAAAAAAGTCAAATTTGGAGGTCCATCAGACTGTGTTGAAATTTTTTGTGTTCCATGTTTCTTTCATTGATTCAGATGTGAAGTGTTGGCCAAGTAACAAAATAAATAAAAAAAACATTTAGCAGTGGAGGGGTCTCTAACTGACATGGTGTTTGGTGGTTAACTAAGCCTTTTTATCCTTTAATAATAACAACCTGGTAATAACACATTGTAATAAAAATGCATATCAAATTGGTACCCCTTTGCATTATTAAGTCAAAAAAAAAGCTTCAAAGGGGTTGGAGACCCCTGCAGTAGTGTGGTGTACCTTGTCTACATTTTAATTTCTTAAATGTGTGTAAATATTGCACTTCAGCATTTGTCTCTCTTAATGTATAGATCAGACTTATGAGGTGTAGTTGTCAGGAGCAACTCAATCATTTTCCAGATCGCTTTAACTCAAGTTATCAACCTTGAAACTTTACCATACCTGGTTGCACTGCTGCAGTATATCACCATTATTACTCACCACTTTCTTAACCCCTCTTTCTGAGCAGATGATGATGACAGTCGGAAACAATTGCACTTTAACATGTATTTATTTAATCGTGCTGCTATTAAGCTTTTAAGAGACTATGTCTGCACTTTAATGTTTATATAGGGTTATTTGTGGTTATTGGATTTTATGTATATTTATTCGGGATATTTATTCTGTGAACTTTGAATTTTCTTTAACTTCTGGATGAATGGATACAATGACGTTTTTTTTGTTCCATGAAGACAAGAATAAATATTCTGAATCCAATGTAAAAACTTTGTTTTGCAAATACTTCCAGTTAGTTATATTAAATCCTTAATATCCTAGATTTCAAGTCTTTTTTTTCCAGTCTTTGGCCAGTGACAACCTATTGGGGGCTGTTTAAAAAATGATAGTTCATGGCCAATTTGGCTTCAAAAGTCTTCAGCAAATAGTGACCGATTCAAATGAGGATTGACACATTGGTTGGCCAATGAATTCCCAACATATTTGTGTGTGTGTGTGTGTGGGGGGGGGGGGGGGGGAGATTATTTAAGGGTTATTGTTCTATTTTCTTTATTAATTAACCATTATCCGTTATCGGTCAGTTCATAATACGCTACAAAGCCAAGGAGCCGGGACTCTTACTCTCAGCCAAAAGGCCAAGCTAAGGTCCTAGCCTAAAAGCCTTGCTGCGATCATTGCGAATGCACCGTTCCCGGAGGTACTGCAATACCGGGCCGATGCGTGGAGTGGACAGAGCAAGCTATTATTCCATCTCCGGATTGCAAAAATCAAACAAATTAACAGTGTGTATTCAAATCCGAGTCCGAAGTAAACTTGTGCAAAGCCAATCATGATTAATTCCCACGCACCATTCTTAGGTGCAAGTGTTGAGAATCATTAAATCACTTCTAGAAAGAGTATTCAAATATTTACAACTCTTTCACAATGTCTAGAAATTGGCCATTGTAATAAATAAGTAAAATACATGAATGCAAAGTTTAAAGGTCTGTGAATTGGTTGTCCCCAAATGAACACTTTTGGAAACGCCTAGCCATGGGTGGCCAACCCAATCCTCGAGAGACTCATTCCTGCATTTTTTGGAGTTTCTTTGCTAATCCAGATGATTCCAATATCCTGTATTATAGTCAAACTCCCACAGCGTGATAACAAGCCGAGTTGGCGAAGAGAAAAACTTCAAAGCATGCAGGACATGCGACTCTCTAAAACCAGTGTTGGCCACCACCATTAGAAAAATTTGTAAAATACTATGTTTAATTTTTCAGATCGTGGTCAAATTTGACAAGGTATGGATTCAAGCTATTGTATCACCTGTTTTCCAGCTAAGGTGCCCATGCTACATTATTTTGCATTTGATTGCAAAATAAAATTCAGACGAGAATAAAAGCCTATTTATATGTGTTCCAACTCAGATTACTAAATAATAGTAGCATTTGCAGTGATTATTTCCGTTTGAGACTAAACCACAGTGTTACCTTTCAAAAGAGACAAAATTGTCCCTATTCTTCAACCGGGGTAAGTCTCGGACTGATGGTTTAGTCAGAGTTTTACAGGAACGGCAAGGGGTTAAGAAATACACAACCATGCGACCGTAAAAACGATTCAACAAAGCTGATAAATTACCATTGTCTGATATATGTCAACCTACCTGAGTGTACAGTCGAACGTGTAAATATTGATTACAGCATATGAAAATTACGGCATAGACTAGCACACCAAATAAGGTACCGCGTCAAAATAGGTTTCGTGTGTTGTTGAAAAGACTGTTGTGCGGCCTAGCGCTACATGCTAGCTGTGCTAACTGGTATTTAGTTCTAAAAACCGAGGAGAGCGTACCTAGTGTTAGCAATGGCAGCTAGTTAGCCTTGTAAACAGGCTAGCTAGCATTAACTTTACGTTAATGTGGATAGTTACACCAGGACACATGCTAATTTCACCATAATCAAGCCGCTGTCATTTGTAAAAAGCCCCCTGCATTCGTCGTTCTAAGAACAACAGACAGCCGAGCGTCAAATAATTTACCTGCCGTATATCCCCTCGGTGATTCGATTTCGTTTGACCGGCCGTCGGAGTTTGCTGCAGTCCGCAGTGCGCCGCTTCATCCTCCCCCGCTTGGCTTTGGCCTTCGAGCAGCCACCGTAATCTTATCCAGTTTTCTGACGTCTACGGGCAACGGAAAGGAATTAAGTGCTGTAACGTGGGCCTCTGTAATTCTTTTCGCGACCGGCGAAAAAAGAAATAAATAAAGGTCTCTATTCAGGGTGAGGACCTCCTATTAGGCTTTTTAGCGCAGGTTCACTACTATATTTTTACGTGAATGTCATTGGCAGACGTTTGGGACATCCAATCAATCTTTCCGCCAGGGCTTTTCTTTTTGACGGATACCGACACGAGCCATTTATGTTGCGAGGCGACCACTCGATCACTTCCCCTCCGTCACCACCAGAAATCGGTGCCTTCTGAAACGTCTCCTCGGAAAACCAATAAGGTTGTTTGTGGACAAATTGGGCATTGGCCAATCGCAAATGATCTGAGGCGGGGCTAGTGTAGGCCGTTTCCCATACTGTACTTTTAGTTTAGCGGTCTCAAACTCAGACCTGAGACTGGGACTGAGATTTGTCTTCCAACAAGGCAATGATCAAAAACATAATGCAAAAGCTACAATGGAATGGTTCACCAAAAACATATCAAAGTGTTGGAATGGCCAAGTCAAAGTCGGCGGAGGTCACTCCCGGGCCGCGGGACGGAGCGAGTTCGGCGGACGCGGCGTCAAACGGCGCGACGCGAGAAAAGGCGGCGGGTGTCCGACGACCCCAGTAGCGCGGCGCGACGACAGGCGGCCGTCCGCGTGCGGCGGGGGAAAGGCGGCGGACGTGCGCAGGACCCCCGTAACTGTGTCGGTGTCGTGCGTATTGTTCCCGAAAGTAACCGCTCTGCGGGTTAGGGGCTCGCTCGCGGGAGCGACCGAACGGCACCCGCGGTAAAAACCCTGTCGTGAATTTGTCTCCGATCGTCCCGGGCGGACGTAAAATCGCCCAGCGGTACAACTCTTAGCGGTGGATCATTCGGCTTGTGCGTCGATGAAGAACGCAGCTAGCTGCGAGAACTAATGTGATTTGCAGCTGTGATTGGCCGGCAACCAGTTCAGGGTGTCCCCTGCCCACTGCCCGGAGATGGTTGGGATGGGCTGCAAAGTACTTCACATTTCCATCCTTAACAGTTTTCACTTCTGCCTGACGAACATTTCCATCTTTGTTCAAAATAGTTTTTACAATCCTTCCAACAGACCAGTAATTTCTGTGAGCTAAAAAATCTTCCAACTAAACAATGTCACTCATATTGAAATTGGTTTTACATCAGTCCATTTGGTTAGACTTGGTTGCGGTGTTGCAAGATATTCACTTCTCCATTGCTTCCAAAAAGAGTCCGCAAGGCACTGAACCTGTTTTCACTGCTTGGTCTGGTGGTGCAAATTCTCCTGATGGTGCAGATATTGCAATGATCTTCTGTGTAAGCAGCATTGTGAGAAGAGTTGGCTTGTCTGGATCTGTAGACACAGGCAGTTGCAGCTGTTCTAAGTCTTTAAAAGAGTTTTGATCCAGTGTTCTACTAAGTATTTGAAGGCTCTTGAGTACTTGCTCTTTTATTACTTGAAAGTTTAAGTCTTGATTTGCGGAATGGCAATGGTGCCACCCAATTGTTACTTGTGTTCTGGAACACTTATTTCTTCATGATGTCAATGAAGGCTCTATCTTCTACTAGCTGTGCCGGTTTGTCGTCATCTTTTTTTTTCTCAAAAAGTGAGTGTCCCAAATTATCAATGTCTTTGTTTTCTTTTCCCATTCTGGATGTAGCTATGGTGACGGCTTAACAATAGAAATCCCTTGACTGTTTGAGTTCAAAATAATCATTGCATGGGCTCATGTAAGATGCATGATCATTCTGCAGTACATGGGTTTTTAGGACATTCACGTAGAAGGCTTGTTGGTCTTTTTCAAAGAGGTTTCTCTAACGATTACCCAGCCCAATTTTAATCTTTGGCCGTACCGTGTTCTGTGTGGCCCATTTATTACTTGTCTCACTTTGTGTACCTGTATGACACCTCTACCTAACAGGAAGAGGATAGTTAATTGTCTTCCACTGTAATTTTGTTTGCAATCTTCTGCAAGTGTGGGTACTGCATACTTGCAGAGACCGGATTTCTCTTCTATCATCTGGGATCATATCACATTCATTTAAGTTTGTAAGTGGGAGTTTTAAACTTCAATCCACTGATTCAATCATAAAGTTTAATGCTGTCCTCCTAACAAGCATGTTATAAGCTTGTAAGGGTCAAAGTGCACTTTGACGTTAAAAAGCTCAAAAAAACTTGACTTAGCTAGAGAACGGGTTATAAGCTTGTAAGGGTCAACGTGCACTTTGACGTTAAAAAGCTCAAAAAAACTTGACTTAGCTAGAGAACGGGTTTTTTTTTTCATCAAGCAGTGCATGCCATTTTTTTGCCTGTTCTCTTTTGCCTATTGGGTAGACTAACACAGGGCATATTTTTGCACATGAATTCGGGCTGTTTGCATCTCCACTTATTTCGGTGATTTTTCATACAACTTCTACATCCCGAGTAGGTTGCTTCTCGTCGCCATCATCTTTGTCCGCTTCAAAACTTTCAAAAACTGGAACTAGATCTGAGTGTAACACTGACAAATGTCTTTCACTGCCACATTCATTACACTTTATTTTGACAGTGCAGTCTTTTTCAAAATGTTTTGTTGATCCACAACACTTAAAACAAATCCTGTTTTCTTTTATAAAGGACTTCCGCTCATCTATGGGTTTTACCCGAAAGGTTTTGCATTTTCTGAGTGGATGAGGCTTCTTGTGTATTGTAAATATATTTTCTGGACTCTCAACAGATTTATGATGGAAACTTTTATTTGAATTATCTTCTTGAGGAATGTCTGTTTTGTTCACAGGTTATCACTTGTCTGTTGTTGCCTTTGAAGCTTTTTTCCTGCCTGAAGCTTGTATTGGCAGATGGTGTAATTTCGAAGCTGGGATCCTTCCTTTTTCTTGCTTGTTGTCTCACGAACGCTGAAAAGACACTGAAAGGGGAAAATGTGACTTTATCTTCCTCCTTGTACTTAGAACCTGTTGTTACCCATTTTTCTTGCTGTCCATATGGAAGTTTCACCACAATTGGATTCACTCCACTGGCTGTGTCCAGGTATACAAGGCCTGCAAGATATTCTCCATTTTCTGCACATTCTATTTCCTCAATGATGTCACTTAGCTCTCTTAACTTTGTATTGTCCCTATTGCTGTGATTTGGGAACTCTTCAATTTTTTTCAATAATGCATTTTCGATAATTTCAGGGAAAACGTAAGATTGTTCAAGTCTTTGCCACACAAGTTCAAGAGCTGCAACTGGATTGAAAATGTGTGCTGAATGTATCCTTAGGCTTGTCTCTTTGAATCTCCTCCAAGCCATTTTATCAATAATTGTAGCTCTTCTTAAGCTGTAGTATTTCAATCTGCTATGGTATTTTTGAATGATGCCTTCGAAGCTCAGTAATTTTCTGGGCGATCATCATATTGGCAAAGTCCTGTACTTAGCACTTCCTAGCAAGCCAAATATCTAGCGATGTCATGATGTCTGGCGTATACGGATTCAATTTTGGGAGATTTTGTGTCACATTATTGCTTGATTGTTGTTCTTTTTTTACATTTGTTTTATCCATGCTATGTGTGCTTTTGTTTTCATTATTTGATTGCATAGGGGTTTCACATGCTTCCTGTGCATCTTCATGGCAGCCATGTGGGTCAACTTGTGATGTGAATACCTCATGTTCTAGTACTGCATGTTTTTCAACATATTCGGTTATACATTGCATTGGATCAGCTGGTGGTCCCACTAATGTTTGGCTTGGGATATTATTTGAAAAGCCTTCCATCTCTTCATAAAACAGATTCTGCTTCAGCAACTGCAACATATTATTGGCAACTTAGTAAACGTAAATTGTGTTCCAATTCAGACTTCTGAAAATAGAAATATAATTACAATATCAAGTGTAAAAACGGGAACAGTTTACCTGGAATGAGCGACACAACATACGCACAATGCGTTTCAACGCTGGGTTTCAACATCTATGAGGGAAATTAGCATTTCAGTACAATGTATGGCAAAACTAACGTAAATGACGACAGAAGCAAAACGAAAATACATCAAAACAGCTTGACAACTCCCATTACATAACTGTTTAGGTCGCAATATTTGTCAGTTCAGTTTTAATGTTGTTAATAAACCTTTTGCAGAGCACCAAATGATTACCTTTAGCAACACGCTAAAGACTGCTAACAATACAGAACTGTATCCAGATTTTGGTCGTAAAATCAAAAACTAAACTTAACCCTACCCCATACCAGCAGACGGAACAAACATATTTCAGCAGGAATTTCAACAAAACAAGTTATTATAACTGTTACACACACACACACACATATATATATATATATATATATATATATATATATATATATATATATATATATATATATATATATATATATATATATATATATATATATATATATATATATATATATATATACATACATATATATATATATATATATATATATATATATACATACATATATATATATATATACATATATATATATATATATATATATATATATATATACATATATATATATATACATACATATATATATACATATACATACATATACATATATATATATGTATATATACACATATATATATATATATGTATATATACACATATATATATACATATATATATATATATATACATATATATATACACACACACTTATATATACATACATACATATATATATATATATATATATATATATATATATATATATATATATATATATATATATACATATATACATATATATATATATATATATATATATATATATATATATATATATATATATATATACATACATACATACATATATACTGGACTGTCTCAGAAAATTAGAATATTGTGATAAAGTTCTTTATTTTCTGTAATGCAATTAAAAAAACAAAAATGTCATACATTCTGGATTCATTACACATCAACTGAACTATTTCAAGCCTTTTATTATTTTAATATTGCTGAATTTGGCTTACAGCTTAAGAAAACTCAAAAATCCTATCTCAAAATATTAGAATATCATGAAAAAGTATACAAGTAGGCTATTCAACTAATCACCTGAATCATCTAATTAACTCGAAACACCTTGCGAGGGTTTCCTGAGCCTTAAAAACACTCAGCTTGGTTCAGTAAACTAAATCACAAGTATGGGGAAGACTGCTGATCTGTCTGCTGTCCAGAGGACCATCATTGATACCCTCCATCAGGAGGGTAAGACACAAAAAGAAATTTCTCAAAGAGCAGGCTGTTCACAGAGTGCAGTTTCAAAGCATATCCACAAAAAGTCTGTTGGAAGGGAAAAATGTGGCCGGAAACACTGCACAACCAAGAGAGATGACCGCAGCCTTAACAAAATTGTGAAGAAGAGCCGCTTCCAGAATTTGGGGGAGCTTCAAAGACAGTGGGCTGAAGCTGGAGTCCAGGTATTAAAAGCCACAGTTCACAGACGTGTCCGGGAAATGGGCTACAATAGCCGTATTCCCATGGTCAAGCCACTTCTGAGCTCAAGACAACAGAAGAAGCGTCTGACTTGGGCTATGGAGAAGAAGCACTGGACAGTTTCAGAGTGGTCCAAAGTCCTCTTTTCAGACGAAAGCAAGTTTTGAATTTCATTTGGGAGTCAAGGCGCCAGAGTCTGGAGAAAGGCTGGAGAGGAGCAAAATCCAAGTTGCTTGAAATCCAGTGTGAAATTCCCACAGTCAGCAATGGTTTGGGGAGCCATGTCAGCTGCTGGTGTTGGTCCACTGTGTTTCATCAAGTCCAGAGTAAATGCAACTGTGTACCAAGTGATTTTAGAGCACTACATGCTTCCATCTGCTGAAAAGCTCTATGGAGATGAGGATTTCCTTTTCCAGCATGATCTGGTTCCTGCCCACAGTGCCAAAACCACCAGTAACTGGTGCACTGACCATGGCATCACTGTCCTTGATTGGCCTGCTAATTCCCCTGACCTGAACCCCATCGAGAATTTGTGGGGTATAGTTAAGAAGAAGATGAAAGACACCAGACCTGCAAATGCAAATGAGCTGAAGGCCGCTATCGAAGCATCCTGGGCATCAATAACACCTCAGCAATGCCACAGGCTGATTGCTTCCATGCCACGCCGGATTGATGCAGTAATCCGTGCAAAAGGATTCCCAACCAAGTACTGAGTGCATCAATGGACATTTTCAAATGTTTGATTTAGTTTTGCTGTTATAAAATTATTTTTTTACTTGGTCTGAGGAAGTATTCTAATATTTTGAGATAGGATTTTTGAGTTTTTTTCAGCTGTAAGCCAAAATCAGCAATATTCAAATAATAAAAGGCTTGAAATAGTTCAGTTGATGTGTAATGAATCCAGAATGTATGACATTTTTGTTTTTTTAATTGCATTACAGAAAATAAAGAACTTTATCACAATATTCTAATTTTCTGAGACAGTCCAGTATATATATATATATATATATATATATATATATATATACATATACATACATATATACATATATATATATACATACATATATACATATATATATATACATACATACATACATACATACATACATACATACATACATACATACATACATACATACATACATACATACATACATACATATATATATAATATATATATATATATATATATATATATATATAATCATCTCATTAGCTGCACTGCTTATCCTCAGTAGCGTTGCGGGGGTGCTGGAGCCCATCCCAGCAATCATCGGGCAGTGGGCAGGGGACACCCTGAACTGGTTGCCAGCCAATCGCAGGGCACACAGGGACAGACAACTCGCTCGCTCATTCACACCTAGGGACAATTTGGACCGGCCAATCCACCTGAAATGCATGTCTTTGGAATGTGGGAGGAAACCGGAGTGGCCCGAGGAAACCCACGCAAGCACGGGGAGAACATACAAACTCCGCACAGGAAGTCCGGTAGCTGGATTTGAACCCACTCAGGGGGTTCCCAAGACATATATATATATATATGTATATATATATATATATATATATATATATATGTAACCGTGGTGTACTTGTCCCACCAAAGATCCACAGTCACGCTGGACTGGATGATGAGGTTTTTATTACAGTTACTGCATCTGCAGATGAAATAAGTCACAACATTAGCTTTTCTGCTGGCTTTGATCTCTTTGATCTCGTTAGCAGCTCTCTCTGTAGACTGCCCAACAAAGCATATCAAAGAGCTTTCTTTTCAATTTACACAAAATACATTTTAGAATATCACAATACATTTTTACATCCATTTTAATAAGATACTTTTAACAAGAGATCGTATAGTGGATTTTTAACGTTTACAATGAATTCAACATATTTTTCATTAGTCTGAATTTTAACCAACATCATCCTTTTTAATACATATGAGAAAATATAAATAAGAACAATAATGAGTATAAAAATGGATACAATTTACCTGCAGATGAAATGAGTCACAACATCAGCTTTTCTGCTTGCTTTGATCTCTTTGATCTCTACAAGGGGAATTAACATTTTAGAAAAGCAGAAACAAAACCAAAATAAATCCAAACAGCTTGACAACATCAATCACATTACTGTGCATGTTGAGAGATTTGTCAGCTGTGGTTATAATGTTTAAAATTAACTTATTTTGTGGAGCACCAAAAGATGTGTCTTACCGTTAGCAGCTCTCTCTGTAGACTGCCAACAAACCCCGCCTCCCGGTCACATGTCAGAAGCCAAAACCAAACCCCACCCCATACCAGCAGGTGGCACTGTTGGACTCATCATTGCAGGACACTTACCAAAAACTATACACATATTTAAGCAGGAATTTCAATAAAACAAAAGTTAGTATTACACCCGTTTTATATATATATATATATATATATATATATATATATATATATATATATATATATATATATATATATATATATAACAATTTGTATAGCCCTTCATTACAAAGAGTCTCAAAGGGCTGCACAGATCAAATACCATTGCAATCTACAGACTATTATGACACCATCCCCTCATCTAAAACCTACATGAGGGCAAATAATACACAGATATTGTCAACATAAAATATAGGTTATTCATATACTATAGAGGCAGCACTGTGCGGAGTTTGTATGTTCTCTCGGCTGATGAGATGAGATGAGATATACATATATGTGTGTATGTATGTGTGCCATTGCTGTCCCCATTGTCCCTTTGTGTGTCTGCAACAAAACTACTACAACATTACTACACAACTAAATATCAAATTTTGTGCTTTAAAACACATTAGAAAAAAATACTATAGAAATACTACAAAAATACGACTACAGTAATACTATCCATCCATCCATTTTCTTTGCCGCTTATACTCACTATAATGCAAATGCAATATCACCCAGAGTGACTCAGTCAAAAATGTAGGTGTCATATTCGTACCCGATCTGTCCTTTTTTAAACATACGTTAAGAATATTACTAGAACAGCTTTTTTCCATCTTTGCAACATTGCTAGAATTCGCCCTATGCTGTCTCAGTCGGATGAGGAGATTATAATTCACACGTTTGTTACATCCTGTCTCGATTACTGTAATGCACTACTCTCCGGTCCAAAATCAAGAGCCTTCAGCTCGTACAAAATGCTGCAGCGAGGCTTTTAACTAAGACAAGAAGGTTTGACCACATTACCCCGATTTTAGCTAACCTGCATCGGCTCCCTGTTAGCTTAAGATGTGATTTTAAGGTTCTCTTAGTATTATACAAAATCATGCATGGACTGGCTCCCTCATATCTTTCAGATTTAATTTCTTCCTATGTTGCGGTCCGGAGTCTTCGCTCTGAAAATGCTGGTCTACTATTGATCCCAAGAGCCAAAAAGTTATCCGAAGGTTCGAGAGCGTTCTCCATTCAAGCCCCGGTG
Source organism: Urocampus carinirostris (assembly GCF_059441175.1). NCBI lineage: Eukaryota > Metazoa > Chordata > Actinopteri > Syngnathiformes > Syngnathidae > Urocampus > Urocampus carinirostris. The sequence goes on along the minus strand of NC_142363.1, from coordinate 613,835 downwards.
CTGTGGAATGCTCTTCCCCCTGAGATTCCATCTGCAACCTCAGTGTAAATGTGTAAATCTAAGCTTAAAACACCCTTCTATTCTATAGTATATGTCTCATCTCATTAGCTACACCGCTTATCCTCAGTAGGGTCGCGGGGGTGCTGGAGCCCGTCCCAGCAATCATCGGGCAGTGGGCAGGGTACACCCTGAACTGGTTGCCAGCCAATCGCAGGGCACAAGTGGACAGACAGTTCACTCGCTCAGTCACACCTAGGGACAATTTGGACCGGCCAATTCACCTGGAATGCATGTTTTTGGAATGTGGGAGGAAACCGGAGCACGGGGAGAACATACAAACTCCGCACAGGAAGTCTGGAGCTGGATTTGAACCCACGCAGGAGGTTCCCAAGACATGAACTGTGCCGCACATGCGCTAACCACTGCGCCGCCGTGCTGCCTCTATAGTATATGAATAACCTATATTTCATGTTGACAATATCTGTGTATTATTTGCCCCGTGCTGCCTCTATAGTATATGAATAACCTATATTTCATGTTGACAATATCTGTGTATTATTTGCCCTCATGTAGGTTTTAGATGAGGGGATGGTGTCATAATAGTCTGTAGATTGCAATGGTATTTGATCTGTGCAGCCCTTTGAGACTCTTTGTAATGAAGGGCTATACAAATAAACATGACTTGACTTGACTAGGGTCATGGAGTACAGTAATTCTTTGATAGAAAAATAATATTACAGATATATTACAACAGAAATATTACAAAAGTACAACTACAGTAATTCTGAAAACACTTAAGAAATACTACAAAGATTGTGGTATGGAAAGACTTCAAAATATTTCTACAGATACTGCAAATATACCACCACAGTAACACTTTAATACAAAAATACAGAAATACTACAAAAATACAACTACAGTAATACTATTGCAATACGACAACTCTAGAACTACAGGAATACCACAAACATACGACTGCAGACATATTGCGATGAGGTGCTTGGAATAAAATGGACTGGACCATTTCAAGGCAGTGGAGTATTTCCGATGCTGCGTGGTTAACATTTTCTTTTTGTTTGTTTTTATAATCTATTGTTTTCCATCACATTTTAGCCTACCCTGTCATTTATCAAGGAAAAGGTAGTTTTAAAAATGCTATAATTTTGGGGGGTGCTTGGGCAACGGCCTGGTTACGCCCCTGCTCCAGAGCCCTGTTCTTTTTATTACATATCCTAGGTTACAAAAGCAAATCCACCCTAAATGGTGTGGAGCCACAAAGAACAGCAACATGATTGGCCAATAGCCTTATGATGTAACAATCAAAACAACAAACAGTGCACAATAGTAGTCAAAATAACAAACTGGCATCCTATAAAATCTCTTTTGTATCGATCCAATAATAAAAACAGAATGAAACTTATCAGTAAGACAAGAGCACATTTTTTATGCTACAGTTTATATATTGCGTTCTTGCTCTTCCAACCAATTGATGAATACAATGTAGGTGGATTAATTTGTAAATCTCACTGTGCTTCACCAGACACAAACCTCAACGCATGTGTCAAGAACCAGAAATGGAGACAGGACCCAGCAGCGTTCGTTTACTCAGTTTTATTGATAAAGAAGGAGAGCAGGGCTTGGTTCCACGATCCGATGATCGACGGACAAGGGTAGCAGGTGGCAGGAACGCGGAAGTAGCAGTTCCGTGCCGAGTTACTGGTCAGTAGCCGGGACGGGAGAGCGAGGGCGGTATCGAGTTAAGAAAAGAGGTCGGCGACAGGTATCAGGCAGGAAACAGGGCAAAAGAGATCGGTGGTCGGGATGGCAGATCACGGCAGAATTGGGGCAAAACAGGTCCAGAAACAGGTCGGCAACAGGTAATCAGGCAGGAGAAAACAGAGCAGGAGATTGTCGGACGGAATGAGCTTGCCTAGCTGGGAGCAAAGGTTCGCAATGATCTGACACCGGTAACAGGGAGCCGTGGGGTTTAAAAAGTGGAAGGGAGCCAATCAGCGACCAGGGCTGTTGGGGCCAACGAGGCAGCCGCAGGTGCCCTGAATCAGTAATCCTGAAAGTATGTCACCGTGGAAGACCGTATAATTTAATGCAGGAAAGAAGATATTTTCCCAAGACTGTCTACTATGTGTCACGGAGCAGAGCAGGAAACCGGAAATAAGGACCCATTCGCGTAGACGTACTCACAATTTATTGGGGGAGGATGAGGAGGGTGCGCACACTCGATCCGAGAATCGATGGTCGAAGGAGTGGATTAGAATTATTTGCATAGCTGTTTTATATTTAAAATACTCAAACTTAAAAATGCAATTGACATAAAACCTACAAAATAACAAGGGACCAAGGTGGGATTTCACTTTGTCTGTCAAAGCTCCCGTGGCAGAGGATAACAAAAAAGCTGCAGAGGGCCGTGCCCTTGATTCATATCATCAAAGTGAAGTGTGACTTCTGCCTGTGCAACGCAATCCACTATGCTTTCTAAATACGCCACAAGTTTGCGCTCCCGTTTAGCTCCTATTCTGCTTTTCCTACAAACAGGATTTATTAGTTGTGATTGCTTCAGCAAGGCACAACTACATTGCCAAGTGCTCTAAGTGCTATTATAATCCCCCAAGATCTTATTCAATAATATTATATCTATCTTCTTCCGCCGAAATTTGACGGGCCTCTCCTCCCAGAGCTTTTGGAGTAGCCCAACGATTCATATACCAAAAATTCCGGCCGAATCAGGACTGTTCTGCGACAATAGAGATTTTCGATACGAGTCTCCGGGGCCCCTTGCAAAAAAAAGGCCCCATCCGGAATAATGGGTTTTGAGAATCTCCCTCCGGAATACATGGGCCGATTCATTTCTATGGGTAGTCATGAAAACGAGGGCTTTTCCAGAAGTTAGTAGGAACTAAGCAGGGACTGTCCAGGGTGGCTTGAGGGGGCCCGACCCACATTACCTTTAACCATGGGTAAACGGTTAATTCCAAAGAGCGGATGCTAGCGACAGGATGCTAACAGCTATGTGCGCCGCTAGCAAAATGTTGGGCTGGCGCAAGCTAGCTGTAAACACTGTCGGCAATGGGTTGGGCTGGTGCAGCCAGCCCAAGTATTAGCGCAAGCTAGCTGTAAACACTGTCGGTGATTAGTTGGGCTGGCAAAGCCAGCCCAAGAATAAGCGATGAGAGGTTGAAGCTATGCTTACTCATGCTAGCTGTAAAAACTGTTGGTGACGAGTTGGGCTGGCGCACCCAAGTATTAGCGCAAGCTAGCTGTAAACACTGTCGGCAATGCTAACTTCTTCATTGTAAAAAATGTTGGTAATGCCAATAGTTTAACGACTTCATATTTACAAATTATGCTAATGGGTTCTGGTTAAGGAGTTATGCTAATAAATACATACTAAAATGTTATGCTAACAGTTAAATGCTAATTTCTTAATGTTAATTTTTTTTTATATTGGCTATATTATAACGACTTCATATTTACAAATTATCCTAATGGGTACATTTTGATGAGTTATGCCAACAGGTACATGCTTAAAAGTGATGCTAATGGCTAAATGCTAACTGCTTCATACTAAAAAATTATGCTAATGGACACATGCTAACGAATTAGCAAAATGAATGGACTCATTGGATTCCGGATGGGCCAACTCAAATCGAACGTCCCATTCTATATGAACACGTATATTTTAAAAGTTTTTAAAGTGTAATAACAGTGTTATTACTATGTTTTTACCATGAATGTGAATTTTGGACCTCCACAAGGCATATCCTTGTTGTTAACGATTATGGGCCCATCCGAAATGAACTTGCCAGTGCTGGGGTGTATGTGTGTGTGTGGGGGGGGTGTAGTCCCCTTCTCAGAACGAAGTAAAAAAATGTCAGAAACATCTCTCTGGGTTAAAAATTTTATGCTAGATCATAATGCTAACAATCGGGGTTATATATACATGACGGGATCATCTTCCAGATCAATCACAACTTTTACAATTGCCGCGGGAATTGTCTAGTTATTATTTATTGTTTCTGCGTCAAGATTGAAAACAATGTGCATCCTCGTATTTTGCTCAGCAAAATTTATTCAGGTAAGTGAGTTTTTCACTTGAAAAATGCTGCTCAAATAGTTGGTTTATTATATGATGGTGACAAAAAATAAAGGTATGCATCAAAATTCAATTCCTTAAAGAGACACTATGTAATATTTGACCACTGGATGTGACTGTATTGTGAAGTGCAGAGGTTGGGAACTTATGGCTCGCAGGTCGGATGTGGCTCTTTTTTCCCCGAGTATGTATGGCTCAGAGATATAATGTAGGGCTGCAACCAACAATTATTATAGTAATCAATATTTGGGGCGATTATTCTTTTTAGTGATCAATGAATCCAATTTTTTTTAAATTTACTTCTTTATTCAAATCGTGAAACTTTGGACGGAAAATAGTGCACAAAACAAGATAACATATTCTATAATAATCTAGGAGAAGAACACCCAGGTGTGGATGCTGTTCCTGGACTTCAGTTCAGCATTCAACACCATCATCCCACAACACCTGGTAGAAAAAATTAGACTCCTGGGTTTCAACACCCCCCCTGCGGAACTGGCTGCTGGACTTCCTCACTGACAGACCCCAGTCAGTGCGGATTGGTCAGAACATCTCCGATGTCATCACCCTCAGCACGGGCTCCCCCCATGGCTGTGTCCTGAGCCCCTTGCTGTTCACCCTGATGACACACGACTGCGTCCCTAGGTCAGCCACAAACCACATCGTGAAGTTTGCGGACGACACAACAGTGGTGGGCCTCATCAGGGACGACAACGACCTGGCCTACAGAGTGGAGGTGGAGCAGTTGGTGGGCTGGTGCAGGGACAACAGCCTGGTCCTGAATGTTGAAAAAACTAAAGAGATCATTATCGACTTCAGGAAAAACCAGCCCAACCATGCCCCACTTTTCATCAACAACAAGGCTGTGGAGGTTGTCAGCAGCATCAAGTTCCTAGGGGTGCACATCACAAACAAACTCACCTGGTCCGTGAACACTGCATCACTGGTTAAGAGGGCACAGCAGCGCCTGTACTTCCTGCGGAGGATGAGGAGAGCCCACCTGCCTCCATCCTCCCTCATCACATTCTACAGGGGCACCATAGAGAGTATCCTGACCAGCTGTATCTCTGTGTGGTGTGGAGGTTGCAGCGCTTCCGACTGGGGTAGTGTGAGGAAGGTGATGAGGACAGCAGAGAAAATCATCGGGACTTCTCTCCCCTCCATTCAGGACATTGGCCAGAAGCGCTGCCTATCTCAAGCTAAGAACATTATCAGGGACGCCTCTCACCCCCATCATGGACTGTTCACTCTGCTAGCCTCTGGGAAGAGGTACTGCAGTGTGCGGTGCAGGACCACCAGGTTCCACAATAGTCTTGTCCCCCTGGCCATTAGACTGTTAAATGGTAAATCTAAACTGCTGCTAATCTGCACATCTGTTGGATTTGTTTGACTTTTTTGCACTACTGGCAGTTCTTTCTAGCTAGCCACTCCTTGCACATCTGTTCTCCTCTGCACTATTGTACTACAGTTTTATTGTAACTGTTTACCTGACTTGTTTACCTGACTGCCCATTTTGCACATCTGGTTAGCTGCTCCTCTTGCACTCTTTGCACAACTGTAAAATACTATACATAGCCATAATTATTTAGTATATTATTAGTACTCAATACTCCAACTCAATACAACATTTTATTTATATCTGTACATTCAAAGAAACTGTGCGGGTCAGATGTATCGACATTTCGTTCTGTATACACGTTTACTAGAATGACAGTAAAGTAGATCTGAATCTGAATCTGAAATAACTAAACAATAAACAAATGTATACTATACACCTGCAACTATGTAATTCACTGTATTGTCACAAGCCAGGAACGGTGACAGGACCCAATAGCGTTCGTTTTACTCAGTTTTTATTAAGAAAGAAAGAAAGAGAGCAGGACTGGAATCCACAAGCCTGAGAGTTATGAATCATGGTTCTGTTTATTGCATTCAATGCCAGAGGTTTTTCAAAAAAGTCAAGTCAAAAACCAAAAACTATATTTATATCTCTCTATACATACGTATATATATATATATATATATATATATATATATATATATATATATATATATATATATATACAGTGCATCCGGAAAGTATTCACAGCGCTTCACTTTTTCCACATTTTGTTATGTTACAGCCTCATTCCAAATTGTATTAATTTAATCTCTTATCTCAAAATTCTATACAAAATACTCCATTATGACAATGTGAAAAAGGTTTTTTTTTTTAAACTTTTTTTGAATTTATTAAAAATAAAAAACTAAGAAATCACATTTACATAAGTATTCACTGCCTTTGCTTAATACTTTGTTGATCCACCTTTGGCAGCAAATGCAGCCTCAAGTCTTTTTGAATATGATCCCACAAGTTTAGCACACCTATCTTTAGGCAGTTTTGCCCATTCTTCTTTGCAATAAGTCTCAAGCTCAATCAGGTTGGATGGGAGACGTTTGTGCACAGCCATTTTCAGATCTCTCCAGAGATGTTCGATCAGATTCAAGTCTGGACTCTGGCTGGGCCGCTCCAGGACATTCACGGAGTGGTTCTGAAGCCAATCTTTTGAGATCTTGGCTGTGTGCTTTGGGTCGTTGTCCTGCTGAAAAATGAACCTTCGCCCCAGCCTGAGGTCAAGAGCGCTCTGGAGCAGGTTTTCATCCAGGATATCTCTATATATTGCTGCATTCATTTTTCCTTCTATCCTGACTAGTCTTCCAGTTCCTGCTGCTGAAAAACACCCCTACAGCATGATGCTGCCACCGCCATGCTTCACTGTAGGGATGGTATTGGCCTGGTGATGAGCGGTGCCTGGTTTCCTCCAAACATGGCGCCTGGCATTCACACCAAAGAGTTCAATCTTTGTCTTATCAGACCAGAGAATTTTGTTTCTCATGGTCTGAGAGTCATTCAGGTGCTTTTTGGCAAATTCCAGACAGGCTTTCATGTTCCTTTTACTAAGGAGTGGCTTTCATCTGGCCACTCTACCATACAGGCCTGATTGGTGGATTGCTGCAGAGATGGTTGTCCTTCTGGAAGGCTCTCCTCTCTCCACAGAGGAACGCTGGAGCTCTGACAGAGTGACCATCGGGTTTTTGGTCACCTCCCTGACTTAGGCCTCTTCTTTTCCGATCGCTCAGTTTAGAAGGCCGGCCAGCTCTAGGAAGAGTCCTGGTGGTTCCAAATGTCTTCCATTTACGAATAATGGAGGCCACTGTGCTCATTGGGACCTTCAAAGCAGCAGACATTTTTCTGTATCCTTCCACAGATTTGTGCCTCAAGACAATCCTGTCTCGCAGGTCTACAGACAGTTCTTTTGACTTCATGCTTGGTGTTTGGGCTCTGACATGCACACTCACAACTGTGGGACCTTATATAGACCGGTGTGTGCCTTCCCAAATCATGTCCAATCAACTGAATTTACTGCAGGTGGACTCCAATTAAGCTGTAGAAAGATCTCAAGGATGATCAGTGGAAAAAAGATGCACCTGAACTTTGAGCTTCATGGCAAAATCTGTGAATACTTATGTAAATGTGATTTCTTAGTTTTATATTTTTAATAAATTCAAAAAAAGTAAAAAAAAAAAACGTTTTCACATTGTCATAATGGAGTATTTTGCGTAGACTTTTGAGATAAGAGATTAAATTAATACAATTTGGAATGAGGCTGTAACATAACAAAATGTGGAAAAAGTGAAGCGCTGTGAATACATTCCGGATGCACTGTATATACATACATATATACAAATATATATATACATACATATATACATAGATATAAATATATATATATACACATACATATATACACATATATATATATACATACATATATACATAGATATAAATATATATATATACACATATATATATATGTATATATATATATATACCTACATGTATACATAGATATATATACCTTCATATATACATAGATATATATACCTTCATATATACATAGATATATAGCTACATATATACATAGATATATATACCTACATATATAGACACACATATACATACATACATACATAGATATATATACATACATATATATACATAGATATATTTACCTACATATACACACACACATATACATACACACACACACACACACACATACGCACGCACACACATACATATACACACACACACACGCACACATATATGAATGAAAACTTTATTTCGAACATTAAAATAAAGGTAGAAAACAATGAGTCAACAACAAAATAATGTGACATAACATGTTCGAAAAGGGGTATATATATATATATATATATATATATATATATATATATATATATATATATATATATATATATAGTATTTTCCGCACTATAAGGCGCACCTAAAAGTCTTAATTTTTTTCAAAAGCGGACCATGCGCTTTATAATACAGTGCGCCTTATATATGGCTCAATATTAAATCGCAAGGTCTCAGAACTTACCAACAGTCGCCGACTCGAATTTTCCCCCGAACGTGGAGTGTATTCTGGGATTTATATACCGGCGTTTCATTGGCTAACCAATGTGTCAATCATCATTTGAATCGATCACTATTGGCTAAAGTTATTCGGAGCCTCGGATAAGCTAGAGGGCCGAAACAAACCCTGCAATTGCCCGATGTACAGTTGTAAGAAGACCATTGTTGCGTATCATTATTGAACGTGAGAACTTAGGTGAGCTATGCGGCTTTATATTTTCCCGGTATCTTGTTTTAGAACGATCTTGATGTTGCTGTGATAAGTTGAGTGAATTAAACTCAATTCCAAGTGTTTATTGTCATATGCACAGTAAAGTTGCGAGCGAAAAAGAAAATAGAAACTAGGGAATGGTTGGCATTTCTTGAATCCCAATACTTAAACCTTCCGAATGATATTTGAAATGATGCATTTGAGTGACATCGTACGGAAACCGCATCCGTACGTGTCTACGACACGCTTTTGCTTCTTTGCAAGCTTTGGGAATGTTAAGGGAGTAATCAGTTTGACTGAATCATCTGACTGTTTTGTCGACGTTCCCATTGTAGCGCCTTACAACCCGGTGCGCCTTATCTATAGAAGATATAGGACCAAAAACTATTTTTTGGGGGTGCGCCCTATAACCCGGTGCGCCCTATAGTGCGGAAAATACGGTAAATACATATACATATATACACATAATACATACACACATTATATATTTATATACATATATATACTGGACTGTCTCAGAAAATTAGAATATTGTGATAAAGTTCTTTATTTTCTGTAATGCAATTAAAAAAACAAAAATGTCATACATTCTGGATTCATTACACATCAACTGAACTATTTCAAGCCTTTTATTATTTTAATATTGCTGAATTTGGCTTAGGGCTTAAGAAAACTCAAAAATCCTATCTCAAAATATTAGAATATCATGAAAAAGTATACAAGTAGGCTATTTAACTAATCACCTGAATCATCTA